>NC_086103.1:9099166-9400555 GCF_963921235.1 Mobula hypostoma
TTCTTATATTGTTCCAATGTGAAAAGAACCGAGTTCCAATCCTCCAGTGCTGCTGGCAATGCAGTTTTCACGGCGACTGATCTTAAGCGATGGCGGCTGTGTATTGAAGGGGGCTGCGCGGATCACCAGTCACAACTCAGCTTCTGATTGGTGGATAATATAGCATTCATATCTGACCAATTAGAATTCAGCTCATTCCTTAAAGCAAGAAGTGTTTAATTTGGCGCATAATATTTAATGGTGCACAATTGAAATTTATTTTAGAAATCAAGATGATTCTAATTTCCGTGGAAACTTTGTTCCTAAATCTAGGATATCAACAAAATATATTTAGAGGAAAATATACTAATAACAACACGAGTTTAATTTATATTCAACATTCCTTAGAGGATAAGCAAGCAGTCCCGTACCTACAAAGAAAAATGTATATACCATGATGCTTTTTTTTTTACTTTTAACTGAAGAAACAATTATATATCATACAAGTACAAGGTATTGACTAACTCCAGCAACAGGTATGACAAACAGCCTCCTCGAACTAAATCCCACTGTCGTCATTGAATTGGCATCCTATTAATACGGGTTTCACTATGTATTGCAAACTACCGAGTTAGCAACTTAAGTACTATCGTTTTGATAGGACAAAGGATGTTGGCATTTAGGAACTTCCAGATAGAAGCCGCAGATTAGTATTTTGCTTGAATATTTTCCAAATTCCTAGATACCTAACAGAACATCCGGAATACAGAATACCATTCTGATCAAAATTTTCATCCTGATTTGCAGTACATAAAATGCCATATAGGTACATTTCGTCCATCTAAGAACTCAATGGAATAATCCAGTGACATTTCTCCAAATTCTCTCCTAGGCCTGATCAACAAAGAAATGAAGCAGATAGCGAGAAGTAAATGCACGAGAAAATTCCATGTTACACCTCACAATTTATCCAATCTATTAGAACATTGTGAACTTGCTGCTCACTTTATTTTGGCAACCCTACTTTTTCTTACGGACTTTGGGACCTATCTGTAGTCTTCCCATTGCGGAAAAGGAGATAACCAGGATCTTGTTGGAATGTTCCCCCACAGAATGGATAGGCAACTGCCACAATACAGTCAGAGTTGCACAATGCGTATGAAGAAACTCCAGACTGAAAGCAATTCATAATATGCTTTAGATGATTGGAAATGATGTAAGAACATAAAGTGTATCGAAATTCTCAATATATCTAGCATCGCTCATGGAGAAAAACGCAAATATAATTTCCCAACCTGCTCACCTTACGTGACGTCCGATATAAGTCTGTGAACTTTAACCCTTGGTTCAAACTCCACATACTTATTTTTTGGGAATCTTCAGCATACAGCGTTCATTTTCATTTTCGTTTTTCAGCAACAGATGCCTTTATTTTCTCTTCCGGCTTTCAACTGAAAGGTGATTATAGAAGTTTGTGGAGAACAGCTGCTTTCAAATGAAGTGTTCATAGTAAACACGTTCAAATGGTTTTGAATAAACTTCTTCAACAAGGTTTAAGTAAAACATGTAGCAAATGTAGACCCGATTAACACCACATCTCTCTCAACGAGCAATGCGATAAAATACGAATGGGAAGAAAGTCGAAAAAGGATCACGTGGGATTCAAGAAACTGGTATAGCAAAGCATTGAAGATACGCATAATCTTACAAAATCATGAAAACATAGAATAAAAATGAATATATAGCAAGTAGGCATGAGAATCGAAATTCGTACGCAAAGAAACATTTTTATGCAGGTAATAATTTCGTCCCATTAAATACAAGGCTTCGAATTTACAAAACGCTTTCTTTGCTTTTGCGAATTAACTCACCTCATTATTTGTACGGCAGCTGTAGATTTCAGGGTTTACCATTCCTGCACTTTCTTTCTCACGAGGTTCCTGCTGTGCCAAGGGAATACCGGCAGACGGTCCATGCTTGTGGGGGGCCGTGAAGTTCCTTTTGACAGTCTGCAAAGTCGAACACGACTCGTAACGGAAACTCTGAGAAAGTGGATCACCTCCAAATACCTCAACATAGTTCGGTGGAACCTGAAGGCTTCTACTGGCCTTTTGCGTTCCATTTAGAAAGTTGCTTGTTTCCATACAGCAACAGATATTGTATTGGCATTCCATTCCGTTTCTGTTATTATGAACTTTAATAGCAAGGGTAATTAAAATGACGAGGAAAATTATAGATGTCGACCCTAACGCTATGACTAAGTAAAAGTTC
Source organism: Mobula hypostoma (assembly GCF_963921235.1). Classification (NCBI taxonomy): domain Eukaryota; kingdom Metazoa; phylum Chordata; class Chondrichthyes; order Myliobatiformes; family Myliobatidae; genus Mobula; species Mobula hypostoma. Next base: position 9,101,417 of record NC_086103.1, read on the forward strand.
AGTTTAGGAGAGAGCTCACGATCTTTACTTAGACCTGTGGCGCTGGATATCGTTTCACTACCTGTCACAGATATTGATATAGTTACTGTGGCTGATAGTGAGGGCGTTCCGTGATCTTTCACAACAATCACCAGCCTTTGTTTTGGAGCATCTTTGATCTGAATGTCACGGATAGTCCAAACTTCACCGGTTTCTGCTGAAATAGTAAAGAGATCGCGATGGGTAGCCTGAAAAATGTGATAAGACAGACGAGCATTCTGACCAGTATCGGCGTCAGTAGCTGAGACCTTGACAACGAGATATCCAGGTTCAGCAAACCTGTTCATTGTCTCCATTATTGTTGAGCCATACTCGGGTAAAGGGTGCACGATCACCGGGGCATTATCGTTCTGATCAAGGATAACAACATCAATTGTAACATTACTAGTGAGGGGTGGGATTCCTGAATCCTGCACCCCAACGTATACCTGGAAATTTTTCAACATCTCGTAGTCATACGATCTCTGAGCATAAATGACACCACTCTGCGAGTTGATGGAAACATATGAGGCTAGCGATGAATTCAGGATAGTATATTTCAGTCGAGCATTCAGCCCTCTGTCTGGGTCGAAAGCTGTCACGGAGAATATGGATCCCCCAATAACGTTGTTCTCCATAACATTTGCCGTGTATACAGACTGCGTAAAACTGGGTGCATTATCATTTACATCTGAAACTTGCACCTGAATCGTTTCTTTGGATGTGAGGGGCGGCGTCCCTGCGTCCGTACAAGTCACTGTAATGTCATACCTGGAGGTAGTCTCGCGGTCCAGCACATGCTGTACAAGCAGTTTCCAACTGTTCTTCACAGGGGAATCTAACTTAAAGGGAAGATTATTCGGAATTCGACATTCGACATGCCCGTTTTGCCCAGAATCCTTATCTTCCGCACTGAGCAGGGCGACAATAGCTCCCACTGGAGCATTTTCTGTCACAGAATTCGAGATGGACGTCACCGACAGTTCAGGAGCGTTGTCATTCACATCAATCACATCCACCAAAACATCACAGTGCTGGGGCATTGGGTAAGGGCCGCTATTGACTGCTTGCAGATTAATAATAAATGTTTTGCTTTGTTCATAATCCAATTGCCTTTTCAGTCTGATTTCACCAGTTTTGGAATTCACGACAACTAATTCACGAACCGCAGCTGAATTGTGGCTGCTGAGAGCATACGTTATCTCTCCATTCGGACCATCGTCCAAATCTGTGGCGTTTAACGTAATAATCAGAGTTCCTATGGGAGCCGATTCCAACATATTGACCTTATAAACCGACTGGGAGAAAACAGGAGGGTTGTCATTCGCATCGTTCACTGTGACTGTTACCTGGACTGTGCCCGATCTCACCGGGACTCCGCCGTCTTCAGCAAGTAGCGTTAACCTATGGGTCGATATCGTTTCCCTGTCCAATGCCCTTTGCAACACCAATACTGGGAACTTCCCTATTCCATCGTGGACTTGTACATCAACAACGAAATATTCATTGGGGAGCAGCTGGTATGTCTGCAAGGAATTAGTTCCAATGTCCGGATCGTGCGCGGCTTCAAGGGGGAATCGCGCTCCCGGTGCCCTGCTCTCTGAGATTTCCAGCCGGATCTGGTGTTTCGGGAAACTGGGAGAGTTGTCATTTATATCAAGAATCTCCACTTCCACCTGGTGCAAACCGAGGGGATTTTCAAGCACAACGTTGAAAGATAAAACGCATTGAGGGCTCGGCCCGCAAAGCTGTTCCCTGTCAATTCTTTCATTCACAATTAAAACTCCATTCTCCAAATTGACGTCAACATACTGCTTCCTCGGACTGGGTGCCACCCGCAATTTGCGTGCCGACAGCTGCTCTAAATCAAACCCCAAATCAATTGCGATATTCCCAACAAAGGCACCCCGTTGCAATTCCTCGGGAACAGAATAACGAATCTGGCCATAAACAAAATCCCAAGTGGTGATCAAACAGTAAAATATTTGATATTTCACCAGCCAGTTTATATTATCTCTCATTTCCAGGAGAAATCATTCCTATAGTTTCGACCCGAGACAATGCCTTTTAAGAGCGATTTATTTAAATAGTAAAATGGAGATGCAGAGAATATCCGTACCTTCTTGTTCTTTCCCCTACCGTTTGCTTTGAAATGTTCTTGTTTTTAATTCTGTCATTCGAAAAGAATCGTGTATAAATCCTCCGGTACTGCCTGCTATTCAGTTTTCATGGCGTCTGATCTTACGTGGTGGCGGCTGGGTATTCAAGGGGGCTGTGCGGATCTCCAGTCACATCTCAGCTTCTGATTGGTGGAGAATGCAGCATTCATATCTGCCCAATTAGAATTCAGATGATTTCTTAAAGCAAGAGGTGCTGTATTTGGCGCTTCGTTTGTTGCCTTTAATAGTGCACAGTTGAAATTAATTTCAGTATTGTAAATTATTCAGATTTTTGTAGAAATTTAGCTCCTCAATCGTTGTTTGAGAAAATTAGAGACAATGAATATCTTAAAGTTCCAGTGTTGTATAAAGCCTTCAGAAACACGATCAAACACAGCAAATTAAATCCTCTTACCGAGTATGCAGTGCATGCTCTCTGTATAGTTGCTTTTTCATTGTTTCACTATCGTGGCCTCCTGTTAATTAACAGTCATGAAGCACTGCATCTCCCCCTTTTGAACAGAATTGAAAGAAGAACACTAAAAGAACTGTTTTACCAAGACGAGTAACCTCTTTCTCCATCACTTTAAACGAATACACCTATAATATTTCCGTTAGAATAACGAAACATGTTTCAATCCCCTGCTGTCCAGAATGCATAGCGAGTAGATTTTATCCATAACATTTCATAACTTAAGGTTTTATGCACAAATATTCTTCATGGTCTTTTCCTAAAGCCAAAGCAAATGAGAGCGACTTTGCTTAAACTGTAAACTAGAATGCCATCACGTCTGCCATTGAATTTCCTTCCATTCCGCATATCAGACGAAATCTATGGCTATTACTGCAGGAATAAAAGTAGATAATCTTCCCAATGCCAATCTACTGATTGGAAAGTCTATATTCTCTCAAGAACTTTAATCTGTTGTGGTTTTATCCCTGCTCTACCTTTAACTTCACTGGAAGCCATATATCTTATTTTCTTCACTAATCCTGGATCTAGCTTTTGGAAACTATACGCATTAAGTTCGAGGGAGATCTATCAAAACAAGAACCTCATGAACGTGTCTCCCCACCATTTCAGGGGAACGTGGATGGGAGAAACACTGCATCTGACTCAAAATATCAAGACTTTGATAATTGCAGAATACTGATCCCCTATGCAAACCATGCCTGCAACAATTCCCTAGGACCTTTCACGCTCTTCCACCCCAGCGGCTTCGGAAAATAGCTGCACAATATTATGTGTTGAAATGTTCGCTATTGACCACACGATGTTAGTTTATATTTAACAGTCGTCAGATAAGCATGCAGTCCTTCCTCACGTGGAAAAAAAAACTCTACACAAAGTTGCTGCTTTGACTTAGGAAACGTTCCTATAAAATTACAGAAATGCTAGGCATAGTCCAACCTGGCAAAAGGTATGACAACCATTTCTCCTCGAATTAAGTTATACTGCCCTCAAATGAATTCACAAAGGCTTCACTACATGTTACAAATTATTAAAGTAAATACATAAATACTATGATTTTGATAAGACACCAGAAGTTTGGCACTTAGGGATTCTTCTCGTCTTCTGCCTCTTGCAGTTATCTATCCCTGGATAGGTAACTGCAACGACACCCAGAATACTCAACGTCATTCAAGTCAAAACCCTCACCCTGTTTAGCAGTACATAACAACCTAATTGTTCATTCAGTCCATCACAGAATTCATTGAACTAACCGGTGACATTTCTCCAAATTCTCCGATGTACTACTATTTATTAGAAAGTTGTGAATGAGTTAAATCATACGTTGGCTGTCAGAGGAGGGAAAACCCCCAGTTTCTGGGCACTTCATACCCTTCCACCACTAGGAATGAGGTACTCAGATACTTGTTGACAAATTCTCTTTTAGATTGAATAGGTAATTCCCACAATACATACAGAGGTCGATAGTGTCCAGATCGAAGCTCCATGTTAAGTGGCAGTAGATAAAATATACTCGATCATTTAGATACCAAATAGTATACCAAAACAAATTGAATTATTCATTATGTTAATCAACACCGTGGAGAGAAACGCAAAATAACACTCCAGACTGATCACCTTATATCGAGCAACATACATCAAAGTTGCTGGTGAACGCAGCAGGCCAAGCAGCATCTATAGGAAGAGGTGCAGTCGACGTTTCAGGCCGAGACCCTTCGTCAGGACTAACTGAAGGAAGAGTGAGTAAGGGATTTGAAAGTTGGAGGGGGAGGGGGAGATGCAAAATGATAGGAGAAGACAGGAGGGGGAGGGATAGAGCCGAGAGCTGGACAGGTGTTAGGCAATAGGGGATACGAGAGGATCATGGGACAGGAGGTCCGGGAAGAAAGACAAGGAGAGGGGGGAGTGACCCAGAGGATGGGCAAGAGGTATATTCAGAGGGACAGAGGGAGAAAAAGGAGAGTGAGAGAAAGAATGTGTGCATAAAAATGAGTAACAGATGGGGTACGAGGGGGAGGTGGGGCCTTAGCGGAAGTTAGAGAAGTCGATGTTCATGCCATCAGGTTGGAGGCTACCCAGACGGAATATAAGGTGTTGTTCCTCCAACCTGAGTGTGGCTTCATCTTTACAGTAGAGGAGGCCGTGGATAGACACATTCTTTCTCTCACTCTCCTTTTTCTCCCTCTGTCCCTCTGAATATACCTCTTGCCCATCCTCTGGGTCACCCCCCCTCTCCTTGTCTTTCTTCCCGGACCTCCTGTCCCATGATCCTCTCGTATCCCCTTTTGCCTATCACCTGTCCAGCTCTCGGCTCTATCCCTCCCCCTCCTGTCTTCTCCTATCATTTTGGATCTCCCCCTCCCCCTCCAACTTTCAAATCCCTTACTCACTCTTCCTTCAGTTAGTCCTGACGAAGGGTCTCGGCCTGAAACGTCGACTGCACCTCTTCCTATAGATGCTGCTTGGCCTGCTGCGTTCACCAGCAACTTTGATGTATGTTGCTTGAATTTCCAGCATCTGCAGAATTCCTGTTGTTCACCTTATATCGAGTTGCGATTTAGGGTCATCAGATACAAAAGTGGACCCTTGTTTCTCGCTTCACAAATGTTGCTGCAATTTCAGTATATTACGCTCTTTTTTATTTCCGCTTCCCAATAAGAACATGGCTATCTTCGTTCAGAATTTAAATACAAAGTGACCTAAAAGATACAAAATGGGGAAAACGGCTGCTTTCAAACGAAGTGCTCGCAGAAAACACATCCAAATGTATGCTCCTGGTTTTTCGCAACTTATTTAAAATATAATACGCAGTAAACATGTAGTAATTCAAATAATAAGGCGATCTACTTTCCAAACGAAATGACCCCAAACAACTACTTCTCTTTTGCGAAATAGATCGCCTCGTTATTTGAATTGCAATTCCAGACTTCCGCCTTACCATTTCTGGATTTCCTTTCCCAATCGTACTTTTCTCTGTGTAGTGCATCCCTGCAGGTGGTGCGCAGGTGTGTGAGGTTGCGTAGTCTCTCTTCACGCTGTGCAGCGTGGAACACGATTCGTAACGGAAACTCTGGGAAAGTGGATCACCTCCGAATACCTCAACATAGTTCGGTGGTATTTGAAGACTTCTGCTGGCTTTTTCAGTTCCATTTAGGAAGTTCCTTGTTTCCAAACAACAACAGATATTCAGAGAATTGTATTGGCATCCCATCCCAGTTCTGTTTTTATGAACTTTAATCGCAAGAATAATTAAAATTACTAGAAAAATTATAGATGTTGTCCCTAATGCTATGAGTAAGTGAAGGTTCACATCAGGGGAGTACTCGCGATCTTTACTTAAATTGGTGGCACTGAAAATCTTTTCATCTCCAGTCACAGATATCACTATGGTGACTGTGGCTGATAGTGAGGGCGTTCCGTGATCTTTCACAACAATCACCAGCCTTTGTTTTGAAGCGTCTTTACTCCGAATACCGCGGATACTCCAAACTTCACCTGTGTCTGCTGAAATAGTAAATAGATCGCGATTGGTAGCCTGAAAAATGTGGTAAGACAGACGGGCGTTCTGACCAGCGTCGGCGTCAGTAGCTGAGACCTTGATAAGAAAGTATCCAGGTTCAGCAAACCTGCTCATGGTCTCCATTACCGTTGACCCATACGCAGGTAAAGGATGCACGATCACCGGGGCATTATCGTTCTCATCAAGGACAACAACATGGATTGTAACGTTACTGCTGAGGGCTGGGACTCCAGAATCCTGCACCTGAACTTGGATCTGGAAGTTCTTCAAAATCTCGAAGTCAAACGTTCTCCGAGCAAATATGACACCACTCTGCGAGTTGATGGAGACATACGAGGCTGCTGTTGAATTCAGGATATTAAAGTTCAAATGGGAATTCTGTCCCGAGTCTGGATCGAAAGCTGTCAGGGAGAATATCGAATCGCCAATATCGTTGTTTTCCATTATATTAGCCGTGTATACAGACTGCGTAAAACTTGGCGCGTTGTCATTTATATCTGAAACTTCTACGCGGATCGTTTTCTTGGATGTTAGGGGAGCATCCCCTGCATCACTACAAATTACAGTAATGTCATACCTCGAGGTAGTTTCGCGATCCAGTGCATGTTGTATAAATAGTTTCCAATTGTTATTTATAGAGGAATTTAACTTAAAGGGAAGTTCATTCGGAATTCGACACTGCACTTGACCATTTCTCTCAGAATCCTTGTCCTCTGCACTGATAAGGCCGATTATAGTTCCCACTGGAGCATTTTCTGCCACGACATCTGACATGGATGTCACCAACAGATCAGGAGCATTGTCATTCACGTCGATTACATCCACCAACACATCGCAGTACTGGGGTATTGGGAGATGCCCACTATCGATTGCGTAAATATTAATGACGAAAGATTGTCTTTCTTCATAGTCTAACTGCCCTTTCAGTATGATTTCCCCAGATTTGGAATTCACTCCTACTAATGCACGAATCTCAGCTGAATTATGGCTGCTAAGGTCGTACTTTATCTCTGCATTCGGACCATCGTCCAAATCAGTGGCATTTAACGTAATAATCAGAGTTCCTTTGGGAGCCGATTCCGACACACTCACCTGATAAACCGACTGTGAGAAAACAGGAGAGTTGTCATTCGCATCGTTCACTTTGATTGTTACCTGGACAGTCCCTGATCTCACAGGGACTCCGCCGTCTTCGGCAACTAGAGTTATCTGATGGGTCGATATCTTCTCTCTGTCCAAAGCCCTCAGCAGCACCAATACTGGTAACTTTCCTATCCTCTCTCGTTCTTGTACATCAAGAATGAAATATTCATTGGGAAGGAGCTTGTATGTCTGTAAGGAATTAGTTCCAATATCCGGATCATGAGCGGCTTCGAGGTGGAATCGCGCTCCCGGTGCCCGACTCTCTGAGATTTCCAGGCGGATCTGTCTTTTAGGAAAACTGGGAGCGTTGTCATTAACATCGAGAATTTCCACTTCCACCTGGTGCAGACCGAGGGGATTTTCATGCACAACGTTGAATGATAAAACACATTCGGTGCTCGGCCCGCAAAGTTGCTCCCGGTCGATTCTTTCTTTCACAAATAAAATCCCGTTCTCCAAATTGACGTCAACATACCGCTTCCTCGGACTGGGCGCCACCCGCAATCTGCGAGCCGACAGCTGCTTTAAATTTAACTCCAAATCAATTGCGATATTTCCAATAAAGGCACCTACTTGCAATTCCTCGGGAACAGAGTAACGAATGTGGCCACAAACAACATCCCAATAGGTGATCAAACAGTAAAATATTTGATATTTCACCAGCCAGTTTATATTATCTCTCATTTCCAGGAGAAGTCATTCCAATGGTTTCGACTGGAGACAATGCCTTTTAACAGCTATTTATATAAATGAGAAAATGCGATGCAGAAAATATCCGTACCTTTTGTTTTGTACTCTGTTGTTTGCATTGAAATGTTCTTTTTTATCTCCAATTCAAAAAGATCCGCGTTTAAATCTTCCAATGTTGCCTGCTCTGCAGTTTTCACGGCGTCTGATCTTAGTCGATGGCGGCTGGGTACTGAAGGGGGCCGTGCGGATCACCAGTCACATCTCAGTATCTGATTGGTCGATAATATAGCATACAAATCTGACCAATTAGAATTCAGCTCATTTCTTAAAGCAAGAACTACGTAATTTAGCGCAGTTTGTTACATTTAATAGTGCACAATTGATATTTATTTTAGCATTCTAGATGATTTTGATTTCTGTGGAAATTTCATTCCTGAATCGTAGTTTCAGAAACTATGCTGTTGTGAAAGTCTTAAATACCTAACATGAGTTAAAGCCATGGGAATCTCGATCAAATTCAACCATGTGTCTCCTCTTGCAGATAATCAAATTACATGCAGAGTCCATGTACATTTGCTTCATCTTGCTTTTATAGTCATGACCACTTATTAATTAATTCTCATGTAACTGTTGCGCTCACCCCGTGCACAAAACCACAGCAAAAAATAAAATAGAACTGTTTTGCCAGATGACTAAGCTCTCTGTGTGTGATGAAAACAAATCCATCAATAATATTTTCAATTTAGGAGGAAAAATATGTTTCTGTGGATAATAAATAGCCGAATAAATCGGATTTTATCTATAGCTATTCACAATTTGTGAAAATGCCTTCATTCAATACTCTCCATATATTTTCCTAAGCAAAAGCTAATGTTTTTGTCTTTGTGTAAAATGTACACCAGCATGCCACGATGTCCAACATTAAGTCTCTGTCCAGTCCTCGTATCAAACGCGATCCATTGCTATTGCCAAATAAAAGAATGGATAGTTAATCTAGAGAAGGCTACTCTACTGAATCGAAAAAATAATATTCACCAAGCCACATTGACATGCTTTGGTTTCATTCCTGCAATACAATTAACTTTAACTGGGAATCATATCACAGTTTCTTCCCTTCTCCTGGATATAAGGCTTCCTGCAATAGACTTACTGGAGATCCAGTAGCAGAAGGGTTTCACTGTTTCATGAGCGTGTCTCTTTAACACTACTTCAAGGGTAATGTGGATGGGAGAAACACTAGTCTTGCCTGTGATTATCCCGTCAAAGACATAAAGAAGCATACGTTTGATAATCGAAGAATCCTAACCCCAATACAAAGCTATTCTATAATAACTCATTGGACTCTCCCTTCACTGACAATTTCTATAGTACTGACAGAATATTATGTGGAGGAAGTTTGCTGTTGACTACCATATCTTAATTTATAGCCAGAATTCATGCTGATCTACTGAAGTCACACTGTCGACATTGAATTCACATCCTATCAACACGGTTTTAAGTAGTTATTACAAACTACAGTGTTAACAACATAAGTGCTATCGATTTGATAGGACAAAAGTAGCAATTTGGTGGGTTCTATTTGGAAGCCACAGGTCAGCATTCTGCTTCAACGTTTTCAAAATTCCTAGATATGTGATTGAAAAACCTCCAGAATATTCGAAAGCACTCGGATCAAAAACTTCGTCCTCATAACTAGTGCATAAATTGTGTTGCATTTTTCTTCTCTCCGTCACTGAATTCATTGATATATTCCGACGATATTGTCCATATTCTCTCCAAGATCGGGCCAACCAAGAATTGAAGCTTATAGGTAGAAAGGCAATGCACAAGAAAATCCCACGTTGTACTCAAATATACTCGCAATTTATCAGAAAATTGTGAACTAGCTGCATGCATGCTTTGCCTGTGAAAAGAGGCAAACTTCTTGCTTTCTATGGCGTTGGGAGTTCTCCGTCGACTTCACGCTACTTGGAATGAGGTAAGTAGCAATCTTGTTGGAATGTTCTCCATTAGATTGTTCAGGAGACTCTCACAGTCCATAGTGACCAAATCCAAGATCTCAATTAATTAGTAGTATTTTAGATAACTTAGATGCCAAATAAGAACATAAAACCTTTTGAAGTACTTATCATGTCAAACGGTACTGATGGACAAAAAACGTAAGTAATAATTTCGAAAGTTGATCACCTTACATCGAGTTCTGATTTTAGATCATCAACCTTGAACGTGAAGTCTTGGTTCACGGTCCACAGATGTTGCTGTATTTTCAGTGCATAGTTTTCATTTTTATTTTCGCTTTCTAGCACCAACGTTATGTCCACTACACTCGTCTTTCGGGTTTTGAATAAAACATGATCTAAACATTTTGTCAAGAGCAGCTACTTTTAAATGAAGTGCATACAACACGCATGATGACAGGACCGACGGGACGGTTTACACCTGATCTGGAGGGGTACTAACATTCTTACAGGAAAGTTTGCTAGTGCTGCTTGGCGGGTTGGGGGGGAGGTTTAAACTAAATTTGCAGGGGGCAGGGATCCAGAATGTGAGAGAGGATAGCGAGATGAAGTATAAAGGACAGGTGGGGATTACACGGTTCCGGAATATTAAGTGTGAAGTAGAGGAAGGTGAGGCGGAACGAGTGATAAGGAGGATACATGTGCAGAGGGATGGTCTGACGGATCACGGAGCATGTGCAGAAATAGTAAGTAAATTTAAGAAGGACAACAAAATTCAAGGGGCGTATAGACCGGTGAGAGTTCGCGGAGCTGGGTTATGCACAATTGGCAGCGATTTAAACAGAGAGAGGAGAAATGGGTTAAAAATTCTATATCTGAATGCGCAAAGTGTCAGAAATAAGGCGGATGAGCTTGATGCTCAGGTGCGAATGGGTAACTATGATGTTGTTGGGATAACGGAGACATGGCTGCAGGGGGATCAGACCTGGGAATTGAATGTACAAGGGTATACGTGCTATCGAAGGGACAGAAAGGTGGGCAGAGGGGGTGGGGTGGCCCTGTTGGTGAGGAATGAGATTCAGTCCCTTGCAAGGGGGAACATAGAATCAGGAGAAGTAGAGTCAGTGTGGATAGGACTGAGGAACAGTAAGGGCAAAAAGACCCTAATAGGTGTTATCTACAGACTCCCAAACAGTAGCATGGATATTGGGTCCAAGTTGAATAGGGAGTTAACAATGGCATGTGGCAAAAGAAATGTCGCAGTAGTTATGGGGGATTTCAACATACAGGTGAACTGGGAAAATCAGGTTGGTACTGGACCCCAGGATAGGGAGTTTGTAAAGTGCCTACGGGATGCATTTTTAGAGCAACTTGTACGAGAGCAGACCAGGGATAAGGCTATTCTGGATTTAGTGTTGTGCAATGAACAGGATTTGATAAGTGATCTTGAAGTAAAGGAGACATTAGGAGGTAGTGACCATAATATGATATGTTTTTATCTGCAAGTTGAGAGGGATAAGGGCAGATCAGAAGTGTCAGTATTGCAGTTGAACAAAGGAGACTATGGAGCCATGAGGGAGGAGCTGGCCAAAGTTGACTGGTCGGATATCCTAGCAGAAAAGAGAGTGGAACAGCAATGGCAGGTATTCTTGGGAATAATGCACAAGGTGCAAAATCAGTTCATCCCCCGGAGAAGGAAGATTCAAAGGGGGGAAAGTGGCCACAGTGGTTGACAAAGGAAGTCAGAGATAGCATAGCATTAAAAAAGAAGTAGTATAACTGAGCTAAGGTGAGTTGGAAGACGGATGATTGGGAAATTTTTAAGGAGCAACAGAACTTAACTAAAAAGGCAATACGGAGAGAAAAAATGAGGTATGAACGCAAGCTAGGTAGGAATATAAAGGAGGATAGCAAAGGTTTTTTCTTAGGTATGTGAAGAGAAGGAAGATAGTTAAGAACAATGTTGGGCCCTTGAAGAATGAATTGGGAGAAATTGTTATGGGAAACAGAGAAATGGCAGATGTATTTAATAAGTACTTTGGATCTGTCTTCACTAGGGAAGACACAAGCAATCTCCCAGATGTATGGATGGGCCAAGGACATAGGGTAACAGAGGAACTGAAACAGATTGACATTAGGAAGGAAACGGTGATGAGTAGACTGACGGGACTGAAGGCTAACAAATCCCCAGGTCCAGATGGTCTGCATCCTAGGGTACTAAAAGAGGCGGCTCTGGAAATTGTGGATGGATTGGTGATCATTTTCCAATGTTCCCTAGTTTCAGGATCAGTTCCTGAGGATTGGTGAATGGCTAATGTTATCCCACTTTTTAAGAAAGGAGGGAGGGAGAAAACAGGGAACTATCGCCCTGTTAGCCTAACATCAGTAGTGGGGAAGATGCTAGAGTCCATTATTAAAGATGAAATAGCGGCATATCTTGATAGCAGTGATAGGGCTGAGCCAGTATGGATTTACCAAGGGCAAATCATGCTTGACTAATCTATTGGAGTTTTTTGAGGATGTAACCAGGAAAATAGACGCGGGAGATCCAGTGGATGTGGTGTATCTTGACTATCAGAAGGCATTTGATAAGGTACCACATTGGAGATTGGTGGGTAAAATCAGAGCTCATGGCATTGGGGGGAGGATATTGACATGGATAGAAAACTGGTTGGCAGATAGAAAGTAAAGGGTAGCAGTGAATGGGTGTTTCTCGGAATGGCAGGTGATGACTAGTGGGGTGCCACAGGGCTCGGTATTGGGACCTCAGCTGTTTATGATTTACGTCAATGATTTAGAGGAAGGCATTGTGAATAACATCAGCAAGTTTGCTGATGATACTAAGCTGGGTGGCAGTGTGGCATGTGATGAGGATATTAGGAGAATTCAAGGTGACTTGAATAGGCTGGGTGAGTGGGCAGAAACTTGGCAGATGGCGCTTAATGTGAATAAGTGTAAGGTTATTCACTTTGGGAGCAAGAACAGGAAGGCAGATTATTATCTGAACGGTGTGGAGTTAGGTAATGGAGAAATACAAAGAGATCTAGGAGTACTTGTTCATCAGTCTCTGAAGGTGAATGAGTAAATGCAGCAGGCAATGAAGAAGGCTAATGGAATGTTGGCCTTTATTATAAAGGGAATTGAGAACAAGAGCAAGGAAATCCTTTTGCATTTCTACAGGGCCCTGGTGAGACCACACCTGGAGTATTGCGTACAGTTTTGGTCTCCAGGGTTAAGGAAGGACATCCTGGCCGTGGAGGAGGTGCAGCGTAGGTTCACTAGGTTAATTCCTGGGATGTCCGGACTGTCTTACACAGAGAGATTAGAGAGACTGGGCTTGTACACGCTGGAATTAAGGAGATTGAGGGGGGATCTGATTGAGACGTATAAAATTATTAAGGAATTGGACAAGATAGAGGCAGGAAATATGTTCCAGATGCTGGGAGAGTCCAGTACCAGAAGGCATGGTTTAAGAATAAGGGGTAGGTCATTTAGGACAGAGCTGAGGAGGAACTTCTTCTCCCAGAGAGTTGTGGAGGTGTGGTACGCGCTGCCTCAGAAGGCAGTGGAGGTCAATTCTCTGGATGCTTTCAAGAAGGAGCTAGATAGGTATCTTATGGATAGGGGAATGAAGGGTTATGGGGGCAAGGCAGGAACCGGGTATTGATAGTAGATGATCAGCCATGATCTCAGAATGGCGGTGCAGGCTCGAATGGCCGAATGGTCTACTTCTGCACCTATTGTCTATCAAGTGTTTGCTCAGTTTTAGCAAAGTGGTTAAAGTTTAGCAACAGTATTAATACAGAAAATAGAGGCGATTCAAGAATATTATTCTCAACTATAAAACGACTGTTGAAACCTGTACCACGTAGAATGTCACCTGTCAAGCATATGCCACAGAATGTGAGGATTTCGCAATTCTTTTTATTAACCAAGTTTTTTTCATTCAGGAGAATATAGCTTCAGATACTGCTAACATCTGCAGCAAATTTCTTAGGATGACGGCTACCATGTAAAAATTTACATGTATTTCTGATTCAGAACTCCATAAGAAAGTAGCAAAGAGTAAATGGTCTACTTGTTGTCTCTACTCTGCCCTACCACACTTTTTAACGACTTCTTTAGCAGTGTTTTCAGTTCTGTTAGGAAAATTACTAAATTATTAATACTTGGGCTGCCTGCGACGATGGTGGAGGCGGATACGATAGGGTCTTTTAGGAGAGTTCTGGATCGGTACATGGAGCTTAGAAAAATAAAGGGCTGTGGACAATGTTCCCTCTAATTTTTAGTAGTCAGTGTGCGCAAAAATCTTACGTTGTGCAAATTTTTCTCCTGTGACAAAATAAGCGTGCACTGAATGCACACATGGGACAGTTTATGTAGGTTTACAAAATATTTGACATAAAACTGCACAGAATAACAACAAAATAACATACAAATTTAAGTCACACACACAAAAAATGCTGGTGAACACAGAAGGCCAGGCAGCACCTATAGGAAGAGGTACAGTCGACGTTTCGGGCCGAGACCCTTCGTCAGAACTAACTGAAAGAAGAGATAGTAAGAGATTTGAAAGTGACAGGGGGAGGGGGAGATCCGAAATGATAGGAGAAGATAGAAGGGGGAGGGATGGAGCCAAGAGCTGGAAAGTTGATTGGCAAAAGGGATACGAGGCTGGAGAAGGGACAGGATCATGGGACAGGAGGCCTAGGGAGAAAGAAAGGTGGTGGTGGGGGGGGGGGAGCTCAGAGGATGGGCAAGAAGTTATAGTGAGAGGGACAGAGGGAGAAAAAAAGAGAGGAAAAAGGGGAAAGAAAAATATCATAATAAATAAATAAATATGGGATGGGGTACGAAGGGGAGGAGGGGCATTAACGGAAGTTAGAGAAGTCAATGTTCCTGCCATCAGGTTGGGGATATTTAATTTTTATCATATTTAAGTCACTCAGCTATTTTTTCTCTCTCCTGTCTTTGGCATTTACCCATTCTTTGTAAACTCTATCTCGACTAATAGAACTTCTATCCCATTGATAGCTTTATCCAAATGACATTCACCTGAACGGTTTCTCAGCTTGTACTTGAGTTGATTCATTAGGCTAAAAGCTCGTTCACAGTCCGCACTGGACGCAAGAAAGGTTCCCCCAATGTCCCATCAACTGTGCAAGGTCGCAAAACTGTTCATTTTGAAGTACAAATGCCACCATTTGAACAAAGTTTGAAATTTAATTTTTTCTTGCACGGAAAATTTGAAATCATTAAACTGTGTGACTATTACAATATTTTCAGCTAGAAAATCATGATATTTTAGACATAAGGCATTAATTTGTTCATCGCCAAATGTGAAGTCACAATCTGAAATTGCAGAGAAGTCAAAAGTTGACCAATCTTGTACCTCAACTTTAATCTGCTCTGGGATTGATCGTTTTTGCTGTAGCTCATCTGCACTCAACCGTAACAAGCGTAGCACTCCTGTAACGGGTAATGACGGGTTCCGTTGCCTGAGCTTTTGTACACCATCCAGATACGATTTACTTGCCAAATGACGCTTCAAAACTCAAGTTTCCAAATATCATCCTACTTCTTTCCACCAGCAAATTCTCCAGCAACTTTCGCACCACGACAATACAAACAGATAACTCCAGTTTCCGAATCATACATAAATATTTCTCATAGCTGAACGATCATGACCTCATGAGCTTTCGGTGTAACAGTTTCTACTGTTTTGTTAAGCCATTCAACTTTAAACAAATTTGCAGTTCTTTTGCGCTTCACGCCCTTCGCTTCTTTTGAATTCGACATAGTGAATCAATATTTTTTTCCAATAAAAATTCAGTAAGCTATCTACAGGATTTGAAACAGATCTTTGTAAACTGTACAATATGAACATTGTCCGCCAAACAAGGCTGCCGTGGTGATGCAGCTGTACAAACTGGAACAAGAAAGGTGAGGTGATGTAAATTAGTGACGTGCATTGTGGCATTTGAAAAACCGACTAACTAGTTAACAGAAACAGCTAGTTAAAAGATTATCTTCAATAAGTATAATTATTAACTACTACATTATTTCAGGTAACTAACCTTTTGTGCGCACATTAATTTCCTTTGTGCGCTGGTTGAAAAACGTGTGTGCGCGCGCGCACACGCGCACAGCTTAGCGGGAACTATGGCTATGGGTAACCCTAGGTAATTTCCAAAGTAAGTACATGTTGGGTACAGCATCGTGGGCCGAATGGCCTGTATTGTGCTGTAGGCTTTCTATGTTTCTATGTTTCTATCTATTGAAACTCGTGTTTTTCCAGATGCCTTCGAACAGTGGCTGTCAAACGCTATTTAAGAAGCGATAGTGAGGCACCAGCTAACTGTAGGCCTACACCAAATATTCCCTTCCTAAACAAGATTCTTGAGAAAGTCATTTCTCAACTCAACCAGCTCAACAACTTTATGAATGAGAACAAAACTCTAGAAAAAATTCAGTCAGGATTTGAGCAACCCATAGCATAGAGGAGACCCATACCGAAGTTGTCAGAGACCTTAGGTTTAGCATTGATGCCAACAGAGTCTCAGTTCTAATTCTTCTAGATCTAAGTGCTGCCTTCGACAAAATTGACTACGGCATTTTTCTGGATCGCCTTGACTCTTGAGGAATGGATTGGTCTCTTCGTGCCCTTAATTGTTTTTTTCACATATCTTAAAATTTTTGTTTGTTAGTCTTGTAGCCAAATTTTCTAAGAGATACAATGTACCTTTTGCTGTTACTCGGGGAAGCTGTCTTAGTCCCTTACTCTTCTCCTTATATATACTTGCCTTAGGAGACATAATTAGAGAGCATAAAATTGATTTCCACAGTTATGCAGATGATACACAATTGAATATCTCGGTTGAGCCTAATAATAACATCCTATTTTTTCTACAATAAACTAATGGATAAGCCCTAATTTCCTATAATAAAATGAAGATAAATGAAGATATAACTGAAATGCCTTTGGTTGGTCTCAAAATCAAAAGAGATAAACTTCCGGATAAACTTGGCTCCCCTTGTAAAATCGGAAGTAACAAGCCTTTGTGTTGTCCTTGATTCAGATTTGAGTTTTAAATCCCGCATAAAGAAAGCGACCAGAGCAGTATTTCTACGTCTAAGAGATATTGCAAAGATACGTTCACTTCTGTCACACAATGATGCTGAAAAGCGAATTCAATTGACTAGATTACTGCAGTGCAGTTTTTCCAAAATAATCCATTGCCTAACTTCAAATTATTCAGAACGCCGCTGCTGTACTTTAAAGCCAAATCCAAGACGAGGGAACATATCACTACCGTACTAGCTACTCTGTATTGGCTTTCTGTACTTTATAGAAGTGATTTTGATGTTCTCTGTCTTGTTTTTAATGCTCTTAATGGTCTAGAACCGGTGAACATCGCAAAATCGTCTTCGCTTTATAATCCTGCTCGAGCTTTTAGTTCTTCTACTGCCAGTCTCTTAGATTTAAAAAACCTTCCACAAAAGATAATTGGCAGGTTAGCTTTTTTGAGCTATGCTTCTAAACCGTGGAATTCAATACCTAAAATTATAAGAGATGCAGACTCATTAGACAGTTTTAAATGCCAACTGAAAGCTAATTTATTTAACGGTGTTTTTAAAATCTTTTTGTCTTTTATTTTCATGTTTGATTTTATTTTCATGTTTATTATTTTCATTTTATTTTCCTGTTTATACTTACAACCCATTGTAAAGCACATTGAACTACACCCAGTGTATGAAAATTGTTTTTATATATAACGTTATTATTATTCAAAAATAATGTGCATCAAATACCGAGTAGAATAACCAAATACACAACCCACGAGAACTTCGATAAAATTCATATAGGATATACAGGCGAAAGAGAATCACGTGGGATTCCAGAAACTGGTGTAGCAATCACTTTTTTTTAAATTAAGTGCAATCGTGAACAATAGTCAGATCAGAAATGCTGATCAAGTCAACTAGTTCCCGAAGAGAACTCTGATATGCCAATCGGATGGTTCACTGCTGCTCAGCGATAGAACACAAAACAGGCACAAGGGTTACTAGCCCCTGTACCCCAGAAACACACCTGAGCGGTGCGGCGGAGGTATGTGCTATGCATGACCTGATCTGAAAGCATCATGATGACTCTTAACAGATCGTGTTCCCGGTGGAACAGCTTAGTCAAGGACGGGGTGATCAGTACAGATGGACAAATTACACCTCCACTACCCCTAATTTTGTACTGGACCTACAAAATCCTGAAAAAAATAGAATAAAAAGCAACAGGTAGCAAATGGATATGAGGATCGAAATCAATACGCACAACGACATTTTGATGCAGAAATTAAATTCGTCCCATTAAAAAGCAATGCCTCGAGTTTCCAAAAACAATTGTTTTCTTCTGCGAAGTAACTCACCTCATTACTTGCATTGCAGCTGTAGATCTCAGAGCTTACCCTTCCTGCACTTTCTTTCGCAAGAGTTGCTTGCTCTGCACAGGAATTTTCTACAGGTGGTCCACGTTTGTGCGGGGCCGTGAATTCTTTCTTTTCGGACTGCAACGTTGAACACGACTCGTAACGGAAACTCTGAGAAAGTGGATCACCTCCAAATACCTCAATATAGTTCGGTGGTATATGAAGGCTTCTACTGGCCTTTTGAGTTCCATTTAGGAAATTCCTTGTTTTCCAACAGCAACAGATACTCGGAGAGCTGTAATGGCACCACATTCCATTTCTGTTATTATAAACATTGATAGCAAGGATAATTAAAATTACTAGAAAAATAACAGATGTCGTTCCAAATGTTATGACCAAATAAAGATTCAGATCAGGGAAGAACTCACGATCTTTACTTAAACTGGTAGCACTGGTGATCGTTTCGGCCCCTGCCATAGATATTACTATAGTTACTGTGGCTGAGAGTGAGGGCCTTCCATTATCTTTTACAACAATTACCATTCGTTGTTTAGAAGCGTCCTTCCTTTGTATACTACGGATAGTCCAAACTTCACCAGTGTCCGCTGAAATAGTAAACAAATCGCGATGTGTAGCCTGAAAAATGTGGTAAGATAGGCGGGCATTCTGACCAGCGTCGGCGTCAGTGGCTGACACTTTGACCACGAGGTATCCAGGTTCAGCAAACCTGGATATTGTCTCCATTACTGTTGACCCATACTCGGGTAGAGGATGCACGATCACTGGGGTATTATCGTTCTCATCAAGGATAACAACATCGATTGTAACGTTACTGCTGAGGGCTGGGACTCCAGAGTCCTGCACCTGAACTTGAATCTGGAAGCTTTTCAATTTCTCGTAATCAAACGATCTTTGAGCAAAGATGACACCACTCTTTGAATTGATGGAGACAGACGAGGCGACAGATAAATTCAGAATAGTAAATTTCAGTAGGGCGTTCTGCCCAGTATCTGGATCGAAGGCTGTTAGAGAGAATATGGAACCCCCAACAATGTTGTTCTCCATAATATTTGCCGTGTACCGAGACTGTGTAAAACTTGGAACATTATCATTTACATCTGAAACTTCCACGCGGATTGTTTCCTTAGAGGTGAGGGGAGGATTCCCTGCATCTCTACAGGTTACAGTAATGTCATACCTAGAGATAGTTTCGCGATCCAGCTCATGTTGTATCAGCAGTTTCCAATTATTCTTCACCGGGGAATCTAACTTAAAGGGAACTTTATTCGGAATTTGACATTGCACTTGCCTATTGTGCCCGGAATCCTTATCTTCTGCATTGAGAAGGGCGACAATAGTTCCCACTGGGGCATTTTCTGGCACAGCATTCGACATGGATGTCACCGTAAGTTCAGGAGCGTTGTCATTCACATCGATTAAATCCACCAGCACATCGCAGCGCCGAGACATTGCGGGTTGACCATTATCCACTGCTTGAATATTGATTACAAAAGTCTTTCTTTGTTCATAGTCCAAGTGATCTTGCAGTCTAATTTCACCAGTTTTGGAATTCACACGTACTAACGCACGGACCTCAGCTGAATTATGGCTGCTGAGGGCATATGTTATCTCTCCATTTGTACCATCGTCCAAATCAGTGGCGTTTAACGTGATAATCAGCGTTCCTATGGGAACCGATTCTAACATATTGACCTTATAAACTGACTGTGAGAAAACAGGAGAGTTGTCATTCGTATCCTTCACTATGATTATTATCTGTGCAGTGCCTGATCTCACCGGGACTCCGCCGTCTTCAGCAAGTAGCGTTAACTGATGCGTCGATATCGTTTCTCTGTCCAAACCCCTCTGCAGAACTAACAACGGTAACGCTCCTATTCTATCGCGTTCTTCTATGTCAAGAATGAAATATTCATTGGGAAGGAGCTGATACGTCTGCAAGGAGTTAGCTCCAATGTCCGGATCGTGCGCGGTATCGAGGGGGAATCGCGCTCCCGGTGCCATCATCTCTGAGATTTCCAGTCGGATCTGACTGTTGGGGAAACTGGGAGCGTTATCATTTACATCGAGAATCTCCACTTCCACCTGGTGCAGACCGAGGGGATTTTCAAGCACAACGTTAAATGATAAAACGCATTCGGTGCTCGGCCCGCAAAGTTGTTCCCTGTCGATATTTTCATTCACAAACAAAATCCCGTTCTCCAAATTAACGTCAACATACCGTTTCCTCCGATTGGGCGACACCCGCAATCTACGAGCTGACAGCTCCTTTAAATTTAACCCCAAATCAATTGTAATATTCCCAACAAAGGCACCCAGTTGCAATTCCTCGGGAACAGAATAACGAATCTGGCCACTAACAAAATCCAAACGGGTAAACAAACAGCAGAAGAGCTGATATTTTACTAACCAGTGTATATTATCTCTCATTTCCAGGACAAATCATTCCAATGGTTTCGACCCGAGACAATGCCTTTTCACAGCGGTTTATTTAACTGGGAGCAATGCGATGCAGAAAATATTTGTACGTTTTTTATATTTCCTCTATTTTTTGGATTGCTATTTTCTCATTTTTCTCCAATTCGAAACGAGCCGTGTGTAAATCCTCCGGTGCTGCCTGGTATCCTGTTTTTACGGCGTCTGATCATACGTGATGGCGGCTGCGTGTTGAAGGGGGCTGTGCGGATCACCACTTGCAGCTCAGCTTCTGATTGGTGAACGGTGCAGCTTTCATATCTGGCCAATTAGAATTCAGCTAATTTCTTAAAGCAAGTGATATTCCATTTGGCGCAGAGTTGTTACATTTAAGAGTGCACAATTGAAATTAATTTCAGCATTCTAGATGATTCAGAGTTTTACAGATACTTGGCTTCCGAATCATAGTTTCACATACTCAATGCAGTAAATACCTTAAGATCAACTGTTGGAAAATATCTTCAGGAACAAATAAAATTCAAAAAAGTATCTGCTCTTGCTGAGAATCTAATTATAGAAATGTTCTATGTATATATTTTTATCATCTTTTAGAGTCGTTACAAGCTAGTAGTTAATACTCATGGAACTATTTCGCACACCTCCCTTTATACAGACCCAACCAGAAACAAATATAGAACTGTAAGTTGAATATTAATAATAGCTTTTCATAATGTGAAGATTTCCATGTATGTACTCTCTATGGTCTTTTGACGAAGCAAAGGCTAATGAAACCGGCGTTGTTTTAAATGTAAATTGGAATGCCATCATGTCTATAATTAAATCCCTTTCCTGTCCCGATATCTGACGACATCGAAGACTATCACTGCAGAACTGAATGGAGGTAACCTGTACAATGCCACTCCACTGACTCGAAATTCAATATTCTCCTATGTACTTTAATATGCTCTGGTTTCATTCCTGTTCTACCTTTAACTTTGACTGGGAATTATATATCACATTTCCTTCACTAATCCTGGACCTAAACCTTCGAACTTTTACGCAATAAGTTTACGGGAGCTGTCTCAACACAACGGACTCAGTGATTCGTGGAGGTGTCTCCTCACTTCTTCTCCAAGGGCAACATGGATGAGGGAAACATTAGCCTTGCATGCAACACCCATATCCAGGATACAAAGAATCACAACGTTGATATCGAAGAAGGTTAATCCCCAAAGCAAACCATATCTTAATTAATTAATTAATTGTTTGGGAATTGGCGTGGAATTTTCCATCTCGAAGACTTCCGAAAAAAGCAGCTCAATATTATGTGCGTGAATGTTCGCTGTTGACCACACGATGTTAATTTGTATTTAACATTCGTCAGATAAGTAGATAGTCCGTAGTTATTTGGAACAAGCTCAACACAATGCTTAAATATTTTACAAGTACTCGAATATGTAAATATAAAATCACCCGGAATACTCAAAACCATTCATTCAAAGCCTTCATCCTGATTAGCAGTACATAAAATGCCTTAAATATTTATTCAGTCCATCACAGAATGCACTGGAATAACTCACTGATCTTTCTCCCAGTTCTCTCTCAGATCTGGATAATTGTTTTGTAAGACGTCGGTGAGGCCTAATTTGGAGTATTGTGTGAAGGTCTGCTCACCTGCCGACAGGAAAGATGCAAATAAGTTTGAAAGAGTTCAGAGAAAGTTTACAAGGATGTTGCCAGGTCTGGAGGTCAGGTCTGGGTTATAAAGAAAGATTGAATAGGTTGGGACTGTATTCCTCAGAACGTAGAAGGTTGAGAGAAGATTTGCTAGCGCTGTACAAACTAATGAAGGGATATAGAAAGGGGACATGCGAGCAGGTTTTTTCCATTGAGTTTGGGGTGGGACTACAACCAGAGTTCATGGGTTAAGAGCGATATGTGCAAAGTTTAAGGGGGAAATGGGGGTAAACTGCTGCATTCAGAAGATTGTGAGCATTGAATGAGCTGCCAGCACAAGTGCAGGATGCGAGGACGAAATCGACGTTTGAAGTTTGAATAGGTATATGGATAATAGGCTATGGTCCCGGTGCGGTTCGATGGGAGGAGGTGGTTTAAATGGTCTTGACCTGGAAAACGGGCCGAAGGGCCTGTTTCTGTCCTCTACTTTTCTATGAAGCTATGACTCTAATAAAGAAATGTGAATGCACAAGGAAATAACAGCATGACAAATCCCTTGTATTGCTAAGACATACCTCACTATTTATTAGAAACTTGTGAATGAGCTATACATACGTTGGCTGTCACAAGATGCATATTTGGCTTCTATGGTGTTTTAGCGCTTTCGGTACACTTTAGCCACTAAAAAGGAGGCAATCAGAGTCTTGTTGGAACAATCTCTGTTAGACTGATTACGTAACGCCGATAGTATATGCAGAGTTAATTAATGTCAAAATCGACACTCTGGCTCAGTAGCAGATAATTTAGATTCAATACATAGTTTAGATACTAAATAATAATCCAAAATATTTTGAGATACTGATCATCTCAAGCAGCCCTGATGGAGACAAACTGAAACATAGTATTCCGGAATGATCACCCTACATCAAGGTTCGATTTAAGGTCATTGAACGAAACGTGGACGCTTGATTCTCGCTCCACAGATGTTGCTGTAATTTCTGTACATCAAGCTCGTTTTGATTTCCGCTTTTCAGCGGCGGCATGATTATTTCCTTCAGCTTTTAAATACAAGTGACTTTAAAAAACCGAGAAGAACTGTTACTCTCCAATGACGTGCTCACAGTAGGTTACGCTCAGCGGTATGCTCCTGGGTTTCGCCAACAGATCTAAAGTATGACTGTAGTAAATGTGGAGCAGTTTAACCTCCCTCGCCCCCCCCCCACCTCCCCGCCACCAAGAACTGCGATTAACCTCACTTGAGAGAAGACTGTGGGCTTCCAGGACTTTGTGGAGCAACGCATTGGAATTACATGCAATCCTCCAGAATTCTGAACAGTTAAATAAAAAAATATGCACGACAGGTAGGGTTGCGAATCATGAACCAATAATACTTTGACGGAGAGTTCAAGCAGTCCCAGGATATACAATGGCCAGAAAATCAAAACGACTTACTTTCTTTTGCGAATTAACTCACCTCATTTCGCGTATTGCAGCTGTAGATTTCAGAGTTTACCATTCCCGCACTTCCTTTCCCAAGAGGTTTCTGCTGTGCATAGGGAATATCTGTAGACGCTCCACGCTTGTGGGGTGTCGGGAATTCCCTCTTCACTGACCGCAAAGTTGAACATGACTCGTAACGGTAGCTCTGAGAAAGTGGATCTCCTCCGAACACCTCAACATAGTTAGGCGGTATCTGAAGGCTTCTACGAGTTTTTTGAGTTCCATTTAAGTTCCTTGTTTCCAAACAGTAACAGACATTATATTGGCATCTAATTCCGTTACTGTTATTATGAACTTTAATAGCAAGGATAATTAAAATTATGAGGAAAACGATAGATGTTCCTAATGCGATGACGAAGTAAAGGTTCAGTTTAGGGGAGAACTCGCGATCTTTGCTTAAGCTGGTGGCACTGGGGATCTTTCGACTTCCTGTCACAGATATTGCTATGGTTACCGTGGCTGATAGTGAGGGTGTTCCCTTATCTTTTACGACAATCACCAGCCGTTGTTTTGTAGCATCCTTACTTCGAATACCACGGATAGTCCAAATATCACCAGAGTCTGCAGAAATCGTGAACAGATCGGGATGGGTAGCTTGAAAAATGTGGTAAGACAGATGGGCATTCTGACCAGCGTCGGCATCAGTAGCAGAGACCTTGACCACAAGATATCCAGGTTCAGCAAACCTGGATATTGTCTCCATTACTGTTGACCCATACTCCGGTAAAGGATGTATAATCACCGGGGCGTTATCATTCTGATCAAGGATAACAAAATTAACAGTAGCGTTACTGGCGCGGGGTGGGACACCGGAATCCTGAACCCTAATGTATATCTGGAAGTTTTTTAACTGCTCGTAGTCAAAGGATCTCTGAGCAAATATGACACCACTCTGCGAGTTAATGGAGACATACGAAGCTACGGATGAATCCAGGATAGTAAAGTTCAGTCGGGAATTCTGTCCTGTGTCTGGATCGAAAGCTTTCAGGGAAAATATGGAGTCCCCAATAACGTTGTTCTCCATAACATTTACCGTGTATGCAGGCTGCGTAAATCTTGGCGCATTATCATTTACATCTGAAACTTCCACCTGGATAATTTCCTTAGCTGTGAGGGGTGGACGCCCTGCATCTGTGCAAGTCACCGTAATGTCATACCTAGAGGTAGTTTCATGATCCAGCGCATGCTGAATAAAGAGTCTCCAATTGTTTTTCACAGGGGAATCTAACTTAAAGGGAAGATTATTCGGAATTCGACATCCGACATGCCCATTTTGCCCAGAATCCTTATCTTCCGCACTGAGGAGGGAGATAATGGTTCCCACTGGAGCATTTTCTGCCACGGCATTTGACAGGGACGTCACTGACAGCTCTGGAGCGTTGTCATTAACATCGATAACACCCACAAACACATCACAGTGCTGGGGCATTGGGTAAGGGCCATTATCGATTGCTCGCAGATTAATCATAAGTGCTCTGCTTTTCTCATAGTCCAACGGTCCTTTTAGTTTGATTTCACCAGTTTTGGAATTCACACCAACTAATTCGCGAACCGCAGCTGAGTTATGGCTGCTGAGGGAGTACGTTATCTCTCCATTCGGGCCATCGTCCAAATCAGTGGCGTTTAACGTAATAATCAGAGTTCCTATGGGAGCTGATTCCAGCAGATTGACCTTATAAACCGACTGGGAGAAAACAGGAGAGTTGTCATTAGCATCGTTCACTGTGACTGTTACCTGGGCAGTGCCAGATTTCGCAGGTACCCCGCCGTCTTCAGCAAGTAGCGTTAACCTATGGGTCGATATCGTTTCCCTGTCCAATGCCCTTTGCAATACCAATACTGGGAACTTCCCTATACCATCGTGTACTTGTACGTCGACAATAAAATATTCATTGGGAAGGAGATGGTATGTCTGCAAGGAATTAGTTCCAATGTCCGGATCTTGCGCGGCCTCGAGAGCGAATCGCGCTCCCGGTGCCATAATCTCTGAGATTTCCAGTCCGGTCTGGCTTTCAGGAAAA
The DNA here is from genome assembly GCF_963921235.1 of Mobula hypostoma. NCBI lineage: Eukaryota > Metazoa > Chordata > Chondrichthyes > Myliobatiformes > Myliobatidae > Mobula > Mobula hypostoma. The sequence continues at coordinate 9,127,431 of NC_086103.1, forward strand.
TTGGGAGCGTTATCATTTACATCGAGAATCTCCACTTCCACCTGGTACAGACCGAGGGGATTTTCAAGCACAATGTTGAATGATAAAACGCATTCGGTGCTTGGCCCGCAAAGTTGCTCTCGGTCGATTCTTTCATTCACAAATAAAATCCCATTCTCCAAACTGACGTCAACATACCGCTTCCTCGGACTGGGCGCCACCCGTAATCTGCGAGCCGACAGCTGTTTTAAATTTAACCCCAAATCAAGCACGATATTCCCAATAAAAGCACCTACTTGTAATTCCTCGGGAACAGAATAACGAATCTGGCCACGAACAAAATCCAAATGGGCAAACAAACAGCAAAACAGCTGATATTTCACCAACCAGTGTATATTATCTCTCATTTCCAGGAGAAATCATTCCAATAGTTTCGACCAGAGACAAAGCCTTTTAGCAGCGATTTAGGCAAATGATAATTTGCGATGCGGAAAACACCAGCCCCCTTTTTACGATATTCTCTGTTATCTGCATTGAAATGTTCTTACGTCGTCTCCAATTTGAAACGAACTGTGTATAAATACTCCGGTGCTGCTTGCTATACTGTTTTCACGGCGTCTGAGCCTAAGCCATAGCTGCTGGGTACTGAAGGGGGCTGTGCGGATCACCAGTCACACCTCAGCTTCTGATTGGTCGATAATGCAGTATTCATATCTGACCAATTAGAATTCATCTGATTTCTTAAAGCAAGAAGTGCTCAATTTGGCGCAACTTCTTACATTTAATAGTGTACAATTGAAATTTGTTTCAGCATGCCAGATTATTTTGATTTCTGCGGAAATTTCAGTCCTTGATTGTCATTTCAGAAACTATCATACAGTGAATATCTTAAATGACAAACACGAGATAAAACCCCGAGGATCGCAATCAAATTCAATCAAGCGACTCCTCTTGCTGATAATCAAATGACATGCGGGATCCATATATATTTGTTACATCATGGGTTTACAATGGTGGGCACCTACTAATTAATTCTTATCGAACCCTGTCAACGCCCACCAAATAAAGTAAAAGAAAAAGAAGAGAAAAATTCCTTTACCAGGATGAAAAATCTCTCTTTGCAGCAGTTTTAAACGAATATTTGTATAGCCAAAATATGTTTCTGTCCATAATAAATAGCCGAGTAAATTTGTTTGTCTATAGCTTTTTATAATTTAAATGTTATCAATGAAATGCTTCCGGTTGTCGTTACGTCAAGCAAAAGCTAATATTTTTGCCTCTTCGTAAAATTTCAGCCAGAATTCCACAATGTCTCTGTTTAGTCCTAATATCAAATGTGATCTATTGCTGTTACTAAAGAAATGAATGGAAACTTAATCGATAGACGCCGCTCTACTGAGGCAAAAACTGATAGTCACTAAGGTACTTTAACTTTCTCTGGTTCATAGACCAGCAGATCTTGCAATTTTAATTCCTCAGTTTTCGAATTCACGCCATCTACTTCGCGAATTTCATCTGAGTTATGGCTGCTGAGGGCAGAAGTTTTCTCTCCATTCGGGCCAGCATCCAATTAGTGGCGTTTAACGTAATAATGGGAGATACTATGGAAGCTGATTAGAGCATAGTGACCTGATTACAGCAACTACGAGAATACAGGAAAATTGTCATTCGCATCATTCAAAGTGATTGTGAAGACCACAATCTGTGTGGATTGGTAATAACATCTCCACCTCACTGACAATCAACACTGCGCATCTCAGAGATGCGTGCTCAGCGCACTGATCCGCTCTCTCTGGACCCATGACTGTGTGGCTAGGCATGGTTCCAGTGCTGATCATACAACCATGTTGGCAGAATCTCAGATGGTAACAGCGGGCGCACAGAAGGGAGATATACCAGCTGGCTGAGTGGTGTCGCAGCAACAACCTTGCACACATTGACAATAAGACCAAAGAGCTGATTGTGCACATCAGAAAGAGTAAGACGAGGAAACATGAACCAATACTCACAGAGGAATCAGAAGTGGAGAGAGTGAGCAATTGCTAGTTCCTGGGTGGCAACATCTCTAAGGATCTATCCTGGTCACAACATATCGATGCAGCTATACAGGAGGCAAGACTACGGTTATATTTTATTAGGAGTTTGAGGAAATTTAGTTTATCACCTGAAATACTCGAAAACTTCTACCGTGGAGAGCATTCGAACAGGCAGCATCACCGTCTGGTATGGAGGGAGGGCGGGAGTGGTGGTGGGGGTTACTGCATAGGATCGAAGTAAACTGCTGAAAGTGTTTATATTAGTCAACTCCATCATGCGTACCACCCTGTGTAGTATCCAAGACAAGTTCAAGGAGTGCTGCCACAGAAAGGCGGTGTCCATCATGCCCTTTTCTCATTGTTACCATCAAGAAAGAGGTACAGAAGCCTGAAAGCACACATTCAGCGTTTCAGGAACATTTTCCCCTCTGCCATCCAATTTGTAAATAGACATTGAACCCATGAACATTACCTCACTCGTTCTTTTATTTCTGTTTTGCAATACTTACTTAAAGTTAACCTTTTAATATACACGTGTATACTTGCTGTAATTCAGCTTTTTTTCTATATTTATCATGTGCTATCATGTATTGTAAAGTTAACATATTTCACGACATATGCCGGTGATATTAAACCTGCTTCTGATACAGATTCTGATCATGTAAACGCACAGCATGCAAACGCACTCCAAAAACAAAAGCTGGAGTGATTGACTGTGTTCAAAATGTAATGCAGAATGCAATCCATTAAGTGTCTTCCTTTTAGCGAAGTGAATAGAACAGTAACTTGTAGAATACTTCGCTAGTAACTCAAAAATCAATATTCTTTGGAGTACTTTAATATTCTCTGCTTTCATCCTTGTTATACGTTTAGCTTTGACTAGGAATCATAAATCACAATTGTTTCACTGCTCCTAAATGGAGTTCTTGGAACTTCTTCTGCAGTAACTTTGCAGGAGATCCACCACCTCATTGCTTTATAATGATGTCTCTTTGCCACTTTCCTAAAGGCCTCGTCGGATGGGTAACACTAGCCTTACCGATGACACCCACAGCACTATACAAAAAATCATAACTTTCTGCTACTCTGTAAAGCAAAGCATCACTTCAGTAATTCCTTAGGGTTCTGAGTAGACGCTTCCATCTCGGACACTTCGTAAGCTATATTCCAGCATAGTATTATAATTGGGAAAGTTTGGTATTGACCACACGATGCAAATTTATATTCAACATTCCCTAAATAGGCAAGCTATCCATACTCACATGAAAGAAGCTCCACAGAATACTGTTGCTTTGACTTGTAACTCAGGAAGCACTCCTATATAGCAGAATTGCTTGCCATTGCCCATTCCGAGCAACCACTTCTCCTCGAGTTAAGTCAACGGTGCCATCATTGATGTCACATGCAGTGACTAGTGGGGTACCGCAGCTCAGTGCTGGGACCCCAGTTGTTTACAATATATATTAATGACTTGGATGAGGGAATTAAATGCAGCATCTCCAAGTTTGCGAATGACACGAAGCTGGGCAGCAGTGTTAGCTGTGAGGAGGATGCTAAGAGGATGCAGGGTGACTTGGATAGGTTAGGTGAGTGGGAAAATTCATGGCAGATGCAATTTAATGTGGATAAATATCAGGTTATCCACTTTGGTGGCAAAAACAAGAAAACAGATTATTATCTGAATTTTGGCCGATTAGGAAAAGGGGAGGTGCAACGAGACCTGAGTGTCATTATACACCAGTCATTGAGAGTGGGCATGCAGGTACAGTAGGCGGTGAAAAAGGCGAATGGTATGCGGGCATTCATAGCAAGAGGATTCGAGTACAGGAGCAGGGAGGTACTACTGCAGTTGTACAAGGCCTTGGTGAGACCACACCTGGAGTATTGTGTGCAGTTTTAGTCCCCTAATCTGAGGAAAGACATTCTTTCCATAGAGGGGGTACAAAGAAGGTTCACCAGATTGATTCCTGGGATGGCAGGACTTTCATATGATGAAAGACTGGATCGGCTAGGCTTATACTCTCTGGAATTTAGAAGATTGAGGGTGGATCTTATTGAAATGTATAAAATCCTAAAGCGATTGGACAGGTGAGATGCAGGAAGATTGTTCCCGATGTTGGGGAAGTCCAGAACGAGGAGTCACAGTTCGAGGATAAAAGGGTAGCCTTTTAGGACCGAGATTAGGAAAAGCTTCTTCACACAGAGAGTGGTGAATCTGTGGAATTCTCTACCACAGGAAACAGTTGAGGCCAGATCATTGGCTATATTTAAGAGGGAATTAGATATGGCCCGGCTAAAGGGATCAGGGGGTATGGAGGGAAGGCAGGTACAGGGTTCTGAGTTGGATGATCCGCCATGATCATACTGAATGGCGGTGCATGCTTGAAGGGCCGAATGGCCTACTCCTGCACCTATTTTCTATGTTTCTATGTTTCTATTCGCATTTTCACAAAATACTGGTTTGACAACTTAAGTGCTATAGTTATGACGGATTTTTGTTGTTCCTCTAGCCTTCTGAAAATTGAAAGCCACAAATCAGTTTTTTGCTTGAATATTTAATATCTACCCGAATATCTAACTGTGTCATTACACATAACACTCAATACCATTCAACGCAAAACCTTCATCCTGATTAGCAGTACGGAAAAGTCATTCCACTGCAGAATTCGCTAGCCTAACTCAACTTTCTCCCAGACCTGGCCAATAAAGGAATGTAAATGAACTAGGCAGGAACTGCACGGCAACGTCCCATGCCCTACTAAGACATACCTCTCTATGTATCAGCAACATTTGAAATTGCCGCATGCATACATTGGCTTTGATAAGAGACCGTATATTTTGATTCTGTGGGCTTTGGGAGCTCTCCGTAGACCTTCACCAATAAGAAGGAGGTACTCAGAATCTTGTTGGAATATATTCTCTTGCATTAAACTGGCAACTCCCTGAGCATAGAGAGTTCCATAACGCCTAGTACGGAAGGTCTAGGCTCATTTGTAGCAGATAATGTACTGTGGATAATTTAGATACGAATTAAGGAACCAAAATGTATTGAAATACTCATCTTGTCAAGCAGCACCGCCGAAGAGAAAACCAAATATAAATTTACAGACTGATCAACTTACATCGAATTCGAATTTAAGGTTAACGGCTGGAAACGTGCAGCCTTGCTTCTCGCTTCTGAGATGTCGCAGCAATTTTTGCATTACGTACAGTATTTACGCTTTGCAGCACCTACGTGCCTCCACGCCCCCACCCCCCAGATTTGAAACACGTGGCGACCGTCGGAATCTGGGAAAAACTGCTGCTTTCAACGGAAGCGCTCAGAACAAGGATGTTCACCAGTTTACTCGCAGTTTTTGCACGATACTGAAAATATAAAGTGTAGGGAATATAGACAAGTTTTACCTCACACAGACCACTACGATAAACGTCAATTGCGATAGCAATTCTTTACAGAATCACGTGAGCTTCCGGGATCTGGTGCAGTAATGCGATGACAATATATTTAATGTTGAAAGAATTCAAATAGATTAAAAGGAATATATGGAAATTAGGCATTTGGCTCAAAACCACTATGCACAAAATGCTTTGACCTAGATAATAATTCCGGCCCCTTAAGCGCATTCGCCCTAAATTCCAAAACTATTTTTTTTTGCGAAGTAGCTCACCTCGTTCTTTGTTTTGCAACTGTAGACTTCAGAGTTTAACATGCCAGGGTCTTCTTTCACTATGGATTTCTTTTGGCTGCAGGGAACGGATGAAGATGGTCCGTGCGGGGTTGCAAAGTCTCTCTTCATGGTCTGCAAAGTCGAACACGACTCGTAACGGAAACTCTGGGAAAGTGGATCACCTCCGAATACTTCGACATAGTTCGGAGGTATCTGAAGGCTTCTACTGGCTTTTTGAGTCCCATTTAGAAAGTTGCTTGTTTCCAAACAGTCACAAACATCGCATTGGCATTCCATTCCGTTTCTATTATTATGAACTATAATAGCAAGAATAATTAAAATTACGAGCAAAATTATAGATATAGACCCTAACGCTATGACTAAGTAAAGGTTTCGTTTGGGAGAGAACTCACGATCGTTGCTTAAGCTAGTGGAGCTGGAGATCGTTTCACTTCCTGACACAGATATCACTATGGTTACTGTGGCTGAAAGCGAGGGCGTTCCGTGATCTTTTACGACAATCTCAAGTCTTTGCTTAGAAGCATCCTTGCTCTGAATCGCTCTGATAGTCCAAATTTCACCGGTGTCTGCTGAAATAGTGAAAAGATCACGATTGGTAGCCTGAAAAATGTGGTAAGACAGCCGAGCATTCTGACCAGTATCGGCGTCAGTAGCCGAGACCTTGGCAACGAGATATCCAGGTTCAGCAAACCTGCTTATTGTCTCCATTACGGTTGACCCATACTCGGGCACAGGATGCACGATCACCGGGGGATTATCGTTCTGATCAAGGATATTAACATTGATTGTAGCGTTACCGGCCAGGGGTGGGACTCCAGAATCCTGAACCCTAATATATATCTGAAAGTTTTTTAACTGCTCGTAGTCAAAGGATCTCCGAGCAAATATCACACCACTCTGCGAATTGATGGAGACATACGAAGCTGCGGATGAATTCAGGATAGTAAAGTTCAAGCGGGAATTCTGTGCCGAGTCTGGATCGAATGCGTTCAGAGAGAATATGGAATTCCCAATGGCGTTGTTTTCCATGATATTTGCCGTGTATGTAGGCTGTGTAAAGCTTGGGGCATTATCATTTACATCTGAGACTTCCACATGGATCGTTTCCTTTGATGTGAGGGGAGGGCTCCCTGTGTCCATGCAAGTTAGAGTGATGTCATAACTCGATGTAGTTTCGCGATCCAGCGAACGCTGTATAAGCAATATCCAACTGTTAGTTATGGACGAATCTAACTTAAAGGGAAGTTTATTTGGAATTTGACATTGTACTTGCCCATTTTGCCCAGAATCTTTATCTTCTGCGCTGATAAGGGCGACAATAGTTCCTACTGCAGCATTTTCTGCTACGGCATTTGCACTGGATGTGAAGGTCAGCTCGGGAGCGTTGTCATTCACGTCCATTACATCCACCAGCACATCACAGTGTTGGGACATCGTGGGATGACCATTATCGATTGCTTGAATATTAATCATAAATGTTCTTTGCTGTTCATAGTCCAACCGTCCTTTCAGTCTGATTTCACCAGTTTTGGAGTTCACGCTAACTAAGTCGCGAACCTCAGCTGAATTATGGCTGCTGAGGGCGTATATTATCTCTGCATTTCGACCATCGTCCAAATCAGTGGCATTTACCGTGATAATCAGTGTTCCTGTGGGAGCCGATTCCAAAATATTGACCTTATAAACCGACTGCTGGAAAACAGGAGAGTTGTCATTCGCATCGCTCACCGTTATTGTTGCCTGGGCCGTGCCCGATTTCACAGGGACTCCGCCGTCTACGGCAACTAGAGTTATCTGATGGGTCGATATCCTTTCTCTGTCCAAAGCCTTTTGCAGCACCAATAACGGGAACTTCCCTATACCATCTCGTACCTCTGCATCAAGAACAAAGTAATCATTGGGAAGGAGCTGGTATGTCTGTAAGGAGTTAGTTCCAATATCCGGATCGTGCGCAGCTTCAAGGGGAAATCTCGCTCCCGGTGCCATAATTTCTGAGATTTCCAGGCGTATCTGGCTTTTAGGGAAACTGGGAGCATTGTCATTTACATCGAGAATCTCAATTTCCACCTGGTGCAGAGCGAGGGGATTTTCAAGCACAACATTGAATGTTAAAACGCATTCGGTGCTCGGCCCGCAAAGTTGTTCCCGGTCGATTCTTTCATTCACAAATAAAATTCCATTCTCCAAATTTACGTCAACATACCGACTCCTCGGACTGGGCGCCACCCGCAATCTTCTAGACGGTAGCTGCTTTAAATCTAACCCCAAATCAATTGCGATATTCCCAACAAAGGCACCCAGCTGTAATTCCTCGGGAATAGAGTAACGAATCTGCCCAGAAGCTAGATTCCAACGACAGAACAAAGAGCAAAACAGTTGGTATTTCAATAGCCAGTTTATATTATCTCTCATTTCCAGGAGAAATCATTCCAATGGTTTCGCCCGGATGCGAAATCTTTTTTTTATTGCGGTTTCAATTATAACGGATAAATTCATGCAAAAAATATCTGTACCTTTTACCAAATTTACTCTTCTGTTTCTATTGAAATGCTCTCATATTGTCTCCGGTTTGAAACAAGTAAAGGCTCTGTTACTGCTGGCTCTGCCGTTTTCACGGCGTCTGATCTTACGCGAAGGCAGCTGGGTATGAAGGGGGCTGTGCAGATCACCAGTCACATCTTAGCTTCTGATTGGTTGACAAGGTAGCACTCATATCTGCCCAATTGGAATTCAGCTCATTTCTTAAAGCAATAAGTCGTTAATTTGGCGCTCGGCCGTTGTATTTATTACTGCACAGTCGAAATTGCTTTTAGTATTTCAGACCTTTCAGACTTTTACGGGTATTTTTCCCCAGAACCACGGTTTCAACAATTACGGCACAGTGAATCTGTTGCAGATAAATTGTAAAGAAAAAAAACCCTTTGGAAAGTGATTAAAGTTAACTACATAAATCCTTTTGCAGAGTTTCTAATTAAATGCATGCTACATGTAGAGTGTTACATCGTGATATTACAAACATTGTCACCTGTTAATACTCATTGAACAATCCTGTCGCACTTTCCAACAGACCAAAGCAATTTTCAATATTTATATAAATGAAAAGTTTCTAAATATCAAAGAATTTACCATAAAGAGCAGTAAACAGTAAAAACTAAATCAAATCAATATTTGATGTGTCTACCCTTTATATTTCATATTGCATCAGTTCTCTTAGGTATAGTGCCGTGCAGTTTTATAAAAATAGGGGCTGATAGGTTGCTCCAAGCACCTGGGAGAACTTGCCACAATTCAACAACAGACATTGGCTGTCTCACTGACTCCTGTATATCCAGGTAATATCTCACAGCCTCGATGACGTTGAGATCAGGGCTCTGTGGAGGCCATACCAACCGTTGCAGAATCCCTTGTTCTTCATTTTCGCTGAAGATAGTTCCTTATGATCTTGGTCGTCTGTTTGGGGTTATTGTCCTCCAGCAGAATGAAGATGGGACAGATCGGGCCAGCCTACGGTATTGCGTGATGGATGAGAATCTAGTTGTACTTCTCAGCATTGAGGATTCGAATAACTCTGACTAGATTACCAACTCCATCTGCAGAAATACAGCCATAAACCTGCAGGGAACCTTGGGCGAGCTTCTTTTCTGGCTGTAGACAATCATCCATGTAGCGCTCTCCAGCTCTTCCACTGACAAACTGATTTCTATCTGAGCCAAAATTGTTAAATTTTGACTCGTCAGCCCAGAGTACTTGCTGGCATTGATTAGCACCCCAGTGCTGTGTTTTTGTGCGTTGGCGAGACTCTTGGCTTTGTTTCCACTTCGGAGGAATGGCTTTTTGGCATCAACTCTTCCATGGAGACCATTTCCTACAAGACTTCTCCAGACTGTAGAAGGTGGTACTTTGGGTTCTTGTGGTTTCTGTGAGTTCACAGCTGATAGCAGTTTTGAACTTCTTTCAATTTAGAATGGACGTCAGATTAATATATCATTCATCTGCTGCGTTCAGCTTCTGTGGCGGACAAATACGTTTCTGGTCCACAGCCTTTTTCGTTTCTTTGTACTCTTTAAGAAGAGTTTTGACAGCACACTTTGAAACTCTTGTCGGCCGTGAAATTTGTGTTTGGGAGAAACGTTGCTGATGCACGATGCCCACCTTGTGTATTGAATAGCTATGGGGTAAGAATTGATGATCTAAACGTTAACCTGTCACATATGTCTCAGCCTCACCTTTTAGTCTAGTTGACTTTCGCCCAATTTGATTACTTCTACACTCGTTTCTGTTTCAATTAATCAAGTATATTAGATGTTTCAGAAAGGACAGGGAGGGAGGCAAACCAGGCTTTAGATGTTTCAGGAAGGACAGTGAGGGAGGCTTCATAGGTGGGGGCGTGGCACTGTTGATCAGAGATATTGTCACGGCTGCAGAAAAGGAGGAAGACGTGGAGGGGTTGTCTACGGAGTTTCTGTGGGTGGAAGTTAGGAATAGGAAGGGGTCAATAACTCTACCTCGTGTTTTTTATGGACCACCCAATAGTAACAGGGACATCGAAGAGCAGATAGGTAGACAGATACTGGAAAGGTATAATACTAACAGGGTTGTTGTGGTGGAAGATTTTAATTTCCATAATATCGATTGGCATGTCCCTAGAGCGAGAGGTTTGGATGGGGTGGGGTTTGTTAGGTGCGTTCAAGAAGGTTTCTTGACATAATCTGTGTGCAGTTTTGGTCACCTAATCTGAGGAAAGACATCCTTGCCATAGAGGGAGTACAAAGAAGGTTCACCAGATTGATTCCTGGGATGGCAGGACTTTCATATGAAGAAAGACTGGATGAACTGGGCTTGTACTCGTTGGAATTTAGAAGATTGAGGGGGGATCTGATTGAAACGTATAAAATCCTAAAGGGATTGGATAGGCTAGATGCAGGAAGATTGTTCCCGATGTTGGGGAAGTCCAGAACAAGGGGTCACAGTTTGAGGATAAAGGGGAAGCCTTTTAGGACCGAGACTAGGAAAAACTTCTTCACACAGAGAGTGGTGAATCTGTGGAATTCTCTGCCACAGGAAACTGTTGAGGCCAGTTCATTGGCTATATTTAAGAGGGAGTTAGATATGGCCCTTGTGGCTACGGGGATCAGGGGGTATGGAGGGAAGGCTGGGGCGGGGTTCTGAGTTGGATGATCAGCCATGATCATAATAAATGGCGGTGCAGTCTCGAAGGGCCGAATGGCCTACTCCTGCACCTATTTTCTATGTTTCTATGTTTCTATAATATGCAGATACGCCTTCAAGAGGAGAGGTTGTACTTGACCTGGTATTGGGAAATTAACCTGGTGAGGTGTCAGATCTCTAGGTGGGAGAGCATTTTGGAGACAATTCTATCTCATTTACCACAGCATTGGAGAACGATAGAAACAGACAAGTTAGCAAAGCGTTTAATTGGAGTAACGGGAAATATGAAGCTCTCAGGCAAGAACTTGGAAGCATAAATTGGGAACAGATGTTCTCAGGGAAATGTACGGAAGAAATGTGGCAAATTTTCAAGGCATATTTGCGTGGAATTCTGCATAGGTACATTCCACTGATACAGGGAAAGGATGGTAGGGTACAGGAACCGTCGTGTACAAAAGCTGTTGTAAATCTAGACAAGAAGAAAAGAAGAGCTTACGAAAAGTTAAAAAAACTAGGTAATGATAGAGATTTAGAAGATGATGAAGCTAGCTGGAAGGAGCTCAAGAAAGAAATTAGAAGAGCCAGAAGTGGCCATGAGAAGGCCTTGACGGACAGGATTAAGGAAAACCCCAAGGCATTCTACAAGTATGTGAAGAGCAAGGGGATGAGACGTGAGAAAATAGGACCATTCAAGTGTGACAGTGGAAACGTGTGTATGGAGCCGGAGGTGATAGCGGAGGTACTTAATGGGTAAATGGCAAATATTCTGCATAATTTTCACTAAAAGTAAAGCTAATGTGATCGCCATGTCAAGAATGTAAACTGCAATGCCATCAGATCTACCACTAAATCTATTTCAAGATCTGATAAGACGCCACCTATAGGCCTTACTCCAGAAATGAATGCAAAATTATTTTGTAGTATGCTACTCCACTGACTCACAACTCAATATTGACTTGATTTGTTTCACATACCCTGGTTTTACTACTGATGTACGTTAAACTTTGTCTAATGATCATATACAATGCCTTGAAAAAGTATTCAGGCTCCACAACTATTTTCACAATTTGCTGTCCAATTTTCTAAATTTAAAATACCTTGTTGCGATTTTTAGCTCATCCAAAAACGATCATTATGCATCATGTTAAATCAAAAGCAAAATTCCAAACCATGTCAACAATTTACTAACAATTAAAACCAAAACATTTGAGGCTGATGAAAATATCAACCGCTTTGTAATTACTAAGTTAATTTTCCTCAGGTGCAATCCTGTATATTATCTTAACCACTCACCCAATTTGCAGATGTAGAAAATTGGAGGAAATACCCCCTCTCTGTAAAAGGTATGACAGATTTTCAGTAGACCAAACCAAAACTGAAGACAAAAGAGCATTCGAGCCAGTCAGTGAAATGATAATAGGGAAGCACAAATATGGGAAAGAACATGACCATCTCATAGGCTCTGAACATACCTTGGAGCTCAATGAGGTTCATCGTGGAAAAAGTGGGAAAAATTATGAAACCTCAGCCAAACTGCCTAGGTCAGGTCCATCTCCAAACTTAGTTGTTGGAGAAGAATGGCACTTGTAAGAGAGGCCACAGTAACGCTGATTGAGTGATCTGCAGAAATCAGTGGATGCAAATGGAGATGAAGGTCATAGTTCCACAATCTCTATAACCTTGCATAAAAGAGGGTATTTATGGAAGTGGCAAGGAAGACTCTTTGGCTAAAAAATGCGTATCCTTGCTCGTAAAGACTTTGAAAAATACTTAGCATATACTGGAGAGATGTGGAAGAAGGTCCTGCGGTCGGATGAGAATAAAGTGGAAATATTTGGCCTCGTCAATACGTGTGGCGTAAATCTAATATTGTGAATTATCCAGGTAGCATTATCCATACTGTAAAGTATGGTCGAGAAAGCATCATGTTATGGAAATGTTCTTCAGCAGCTGGGATTAGAAATCTGGTCAGGATTCATGGGAAAATGAATGCTGCTAAATACAGAGGTATCCTGGATAAAAATCTACCAGCCTCTGACAGAAAACTTTAACTAGTGGGGGGAAGTTAGTCTTTCAGTAGGATAACGACCCAAAGGACACAAGTATATCAACCATGGAGTGGCTGCAAATGAAGGAAATTGGTGTCTTTGAACGGCCCAGTCAGCGACCTGACCTTAAACCGATCGGACACCTTTGGCAAGACCTCAAGATTACTGTCCTTCGCCACTATCCAACTCACCTGTCACAGCTTGAGCAATTTGCAAAATCTCACCCCATCACGTTGTGCAAAGCTGAAGGAGACATATCCAAGAAGAGTATTGACGGTAATAGCTGCGAGTGGTGGTTTAATTATGCGCTGAGCAAAGAGAGATGAATACTATTGAACTGCTGACATTTGATTTTGAATTGTTATTTTTTCGTGCTTTGCAATTTTCCCTGTTTTGGGGCTCTACTGGGATAAAAGAGCGTACAATTCAAAAATAAAAATTCTCAGTTAAATTGATAAAAAGTTTGTGAACAAAGGGCTGAGGTTGAATACTCTTCAAGGCATTCTGTCGCCATTTTTTTACTGTTAGCAGATAGAAATCTTGGAATTTTTTACGCATAAAAATTCTGTAAGAACGCAGGCCTGAATGGTTCACGAGGCTGTTTGTAATCTCTTTCAAGCACAACGAGCAATGCACAACACTCTGACTATGGCACCCATAATCAAAATACAAAGATACTTTTTACATTGATGGTTAAATCCCAAAATTATCAACAGAATGGCACTGATTTCCAAACACTGGATGAAAACTCAAGCATTTCGAAATGCAATGATCTAAAACTGAAGTAATTTACTTATAATTATGCGTTGGGTTGCGGTATCCGACTCCGTTACATTATTAGAAAGAAAGTGAATTATGTTGACGGCAGCGGCTCTGCATGTACCTTTAAAAACATGCGCAGAACTTTCGAATGAACGTATAACAGTTAAGAGTACAGACCACATTAACTTTATTCAAGACTACTTCAGGTCTTTTAGTTTTGACAATCCAATAGGTCCTATAGGACATCTCAAGAGCACTTTTCCAACAAGAGCTAACTCCTGTATTTTTAATGTGATTCAGTAAACATCGTAGTCAATTTGTGTGCCAACGATTCCCCAAACATCATTGTGATACTGGTCAAATTATCTGCTCCTTTGGTTGAATTTATAATTACTGCTAATTATATTCACCATGGATGTTACCTTTCGTTTTTCTCCAATCAGCGCAACCGCCCATCTCAGAGATGAAATGATGCACCACCATCTTCTCCATAAGTCGGCATCTATCCATCTGCCCATCTATCTGTCGCTTCTTTTTAGATACAGTTACAGGTTTATAACGCGTTCCAGACAAATGTAAGTAGCAAAAATATACATTAACGTGTCACTAGAAGACTGGACGTGTTTACATCAGACCATCAGTCTGTATATCTATGCACCTATCTCATCTGTCTTTTATATCTAACCATGTATCTGTATTTATATAAGTACCTATCTATGTCTACCTCTGTCTTTCTACTATTATCTATCTTTAACTGTCCATCCAGAGTAGCACACACAAAATGCTGGAGGAATTCAGTATATCAGGTAGCGTCTTTGGAAATGAATGAACAGTCGCTGTTTCGGGCCACGACCCTTCCTCAGGATTGGAAATGAAGGGGAAGAAGCCAGAATAAAAATGTGGAGGAGGAGAAGGATGACTAGCCAGAAGATGATGTGTGAAGCCAGTTGTGTGGGAAAGGTAAAGGGCTGGAGAAGAAGACATCTGACAGGAGAGGAGAGTGGACTATGGAGGAAGGAAAGAAGGGGAGGTGGTGAGCAGGTGAGGTGAAGAGGTAAGAGGTCAGAGTGGGGAATTGAATAGGTAAGGGTGGAGGAAAAACATACCGGAAGGAGAAATCGATGTTCCTGCCGTCAGGTCGGAGGTTACCTAGAAGGAATATGATGCTGCGCCCCCACAGTGAGTGTGGCCTCATCGTCATCTTTCCCTTAATCATTTTCATAGATACTGCCTGTCCGCTATGCTCTACCAGCATTATAGCTCTGTCAGCTGTCCATAGACTCATTAACATACATTTTTGATGCCTAGAATGCGTGCTAAACCCGTAAACGTATCTAAAAGCAAGACCATGACATCTTGGGAAACTCGTCATGAAAAACATCATGTGTGGAGCTAGGACCAGTGCTATATATCATGGCTCAATTTCCATTGGTCTGCAGTGCAAACTGGCAAAAACAATCATGTTAGTTAGTGCACTGAGCATAGGTTTTTTGGCTGGTGACATGAGAGCAAAAACATCTCTGTTGTAGGACAAAGTATTTGCTGTGTTGGTCACATAATTGCTTTTACTGCCGCCTAAGGGACGTATGGATGTGTGGAAATAAACGCTGAGGGATAAGGAATATAGAGGAGATTAAAAATAACGTTATCACAGTAAAGTACAGATTAAGCCAGCTGTTGGAAATCTAAAAGGTTCTGAACTTAAAGAGGGGTAACTTTGAAGGTAAGAGACGTGAATTAGCTAAGATAGACTGGCAAATGACACTTAAAGGATTGACGGTGGATATGCAATGGCAAGCATTTAAGGATTGCATGGATGAACTACAACAATTGTTCATCCCAGTTTGGCAAAAGAATAAATCAAGGAAGGTAGTGCACCCGTGGCTGACAAGAGAAATTAGGGATAGTATCAATTCCAAAGAAGTAGCATACAAATTAGCCAGAGAAAGTGGCTCACCTGAGGACTGGGAGAAATTCAGAGTTCAGCAGAGGAGGACAAAGGGCTTAATTAGGAAGGGGAAAAAGATTATGAGAGAAAACTGGCAGGGAACATAAAAACGGACTGTAAAAGCTTTTATAGATATGTAAAAAGGAAAAGACTGGTAAAGACAAATGTAGGTCCCCTGCAGACAGAAACAGGTGAATTGATTATGGGGAGCAAGGACATGGCAGACCAATTAAATAATTACTTTGGTTCTGTCTTCACTAAGGAGGACATAAATAATCTTCCAGAAATAGTAAGGGATAGAGGGTCCAGTGAGATGGAGGAACTCAGCGAAATACATGTTAGTAGGGAAGTGGTGTTACGTAAATTGAAGGGATTAAAGGCAGATAAATCCCCAGGGCCAGATGGTCTGCATCCTAGAGTGCTTAAGGAAGTAGCCCAAGAAATAGTGGATGCATTAGTGATAATTTTTCAAAACTCGTTAGATTCTGGACTAGTTCCTGAGGATTGGAGGGTGGCTAATGTAACCCCACTTTTTAAAAAAGGAGGGAGAGAGAAACCGGGGAATTATAGACCGGTTAGCCTAACGTCGGTGGTGGGGAAACTGCTGGAGTCAGTTATCAATGATGTGATAACAGCACATTTGGAAAGCGGTGAAATGATCGGACAAAGTCAGCATGGATTTATGAAAGGAAAATCATGTCTTACGAATTTCATAGAATTTTTTGAGGATGTAACTAGTAGAGTGGATAGGGGAGAACCAGTGGATGTGGTATATTTGGATTTTCAAAAGGTTTTTGACAAGGTCCCACACAGGAGATTAGTGTGCAAACTTAAAGCACACGGTATTGGGGGTAAGAAACATAGAAACATAGAAACATAGAAAATAGGTGCAGGAGTAGGCCATTCGGTGTGGGTGGAGAATTGGTTAGCAGACAGGAAGCAAAGAGTGGGAATAAATGGGACCTTTTCAGAATGGCAGGCGGTGACTAGTGGGGTACGGCAAGGCTCAGTGCTGGGACCCCAGTTGTTTACAATATATATTAATGACTTGGATGAGGGAATTAAATGCAGCATCTCCAAGTTTGCGGATGACACGAAGCTGGGTGGCAGTGTTAGCAGTGAGGAAGATGCTAAGAGGATGCAGGGTGACTTGGATAGGTTGGGTGAGTGGGCAAATTCATGGCAGATGCAATTTAATGTGGATAAATGTGAAGTTATCCACTTTGGTGGCAAAAATAGGAAAACAGATTATTATCTGAATGGTGGCCGATTAGGAAAAGGGGAGGTGCAACGAGACCTGGGTGTCATTATACACCAGTCATTGAAAGTGGGCATGCAGGTACAGCAGGCGGTGAAAAAGGCGAATAGTATGCTGGCATTTATAGCGAGAGGATTCGAGTACAGGAGCAGGGAGGTACTACTGCAGTTGTACAAGGCCTTGGTGAGACCACACCTGGAGTATTGTGTGCAGTTTTGGTCCCCTAATCTGAGGAAAGACATCTTTGCCATAGAGGGAGTACAAAGAAGGTTCACCAGATTGATTCCTGGGATGGCAGGACTTTCATATGAAGAAAGACTGGATGAACTGGGCTTGTACTCGTTGGAATTTAGAAGATTGAGGGGGGATCTGATTGAAACGTATAATATCCTAAAGGGATTGGACAGGCTGGATGCAGGAAGATTGTTCCCGATGTTGGGGAAGTCCAGAACGAGGGTTCACAGTTTGAGGATAGAGGGGAAGCCTTTTAGGACCGAGATTAGGAAAAACTTCTTCACACAGAGAGTGGTGAATCTGTGGAATTCTCTGCCACAGGAAACTGTTGAGGCCAGTTCATTGGCTATATTTAAGAGGGAGTTAGATATGGCCCTTGTGGCTACGGGGGTCAGGGGGTATGGAGGGAAGGCTGGGGCGGGGTTCTGAGTTGGATGATCAGCCATGATCATAATAAATGGCGGTGCAGGCTCGAAGGGCCGAATGGCCTACTCCTGCACCTATTTTCTATGTTTCTATGTTTCTATGTAAAACAAAAGTGTCTGGTGGAAGTGCTCAGTTAACCATCCTACATTAGGTAGGTTTGCAAGAAATTGTTGAGCTACATACCGAATTCAAAGATTAGAATATGCCTGGATGGAAGATTAGATGGTATTCTTCGACAATACGCAAAACTTCGTTCAGAGCTCAGTGTAGTGGAATGCAGAATAAAAGTGAAGAACGCCTGTAAGCTCGTGACACTGGAAAGGACTTAAGTGAAGAACTGTGCACTCATTCTACGTTAATATACCCCATGGTAGAGGAGACCAAAAAATGAGCTCAGAGCACAATGTATCAGATTGGAAGAATTATAAAGAAATTGTACACTCAACTGGAAAAACTGTTCCAGGCTTAAATACTAGTATGTTACCAACTGATTTGGAGGAAAGAATGTTAGGAAGAAGAATTACACAAACTTCTAAAAACCAGGTCTTCTAGAAAATAATTTAAAGTTATTTGGGAATATATCGGAATTATATATAATAATCATCATTGAAAACATCACACTAGACAGAAAAGTAATCTAGAAAGATTTATCAAAGAGTATTTCCCGTTAAGCTACATCGTTCATACTATTTATCTTAATAAACTGGTACCCATCTAAACTGCTTGTAATTTCAAGCCAAACCTATCAGGTTTTTCAGTCTGGTTCAAATTGCCTCACCTCAGGAATGCTGTTTTTTTCAGAATCCTCCATTGCAATATTTCCTTTACTGACAGATTCGTTCAGAACAAAGTTCTGGTCTGCACATGACCTGTTCCTGCTGGAGAGTGTGAAATCCCTTTTGGTAGACTGCAATGTCGAACATGACTCGTAACGGAATCTTTGGGAGAGAGGATCGCCCCCAAACACTTCAACATAGTTTGGTGGTATCTGAATGCTTCTACTGGCCTTTTGAATTCCATTGAAACTATTTCTTGTTTCGAAGCAACAAAAGGAGCTCAGGTAGTGATGCTGGCAGACCGCACCTTTCCTGTTTTTGTGAACTTTAATGGCGAGGATGATTAACATTATAAGGAAAATGCTAGATATTATTCCCAAGGCTATAACCAAGGAAAAGCTCAGTTCAGGAGGGACTCTGGGATCCACCGAAGAACTGCTGACCCTAGAGAACGTTTCAGTATCAGTCCCAACCACAGATAATACAATCGTCACAGTGGCAGAAAGTGGTGGTATTCCATTGTCTTTTACCACAACCACTAGTCTTTGATTAGGGGCATCCCTGTTCACAATTGGACGGATAGTCCAAATTTCGCCAGTCTCTGCCGAAATGGTAAAAAGATTATGATGTGTGGCTTGAAAAATCTCATAAGAGAGTCGAGCATTCTGACCCGAGTCTGCATCGGTGGCTGATACCTTGACAACCAAGGACCCCGGTTCACTGAACCTGGATATTGTTTCTATTGCTGACGACCCGTATTCGGGTAAAGGATGCACAATCACTGGCGCATTATCATTCTGATCCAGGATAACAACGTTCACTGACGCATTGGTCGTGTGAGGTGGCGTACCAGAATCCCGCACTTGAACTTGAATCTGGAAGTTTTTCAATTGTTCATAGTCAAAAGATCTCTGAGCATAGATAACACCACTTTCTGAATTAATTGAGACATAGGAGGTTGTTGAGAAATTGTGAACTTGAGAGTCCAAGATAGAAAAGTTCAGTCGGGCGTTCTCTCCAGCGTCTGTATCGAAGGCCGTCAGTGAAAATATAGAGGACCCGATAACGTTGTTTTCCATAACATTTGCTGTGAATACTGGGCGAGAAAACCTTGGTGCGTTATCATTTACGTCTGAAACCTTTACTCCGATGGTTTTCTTGGAAATGAGGGGAAGGTCCCCCGCATCCGTGCATGTAATAGTAATATCATACCTGGGATTGCTTTCGCGGTCGAGCGGGTGCTGTACAAGGATTCTGTAGTAGTTCTTTAAAGATGAGTCCAGCTTAAAGGGTAGTCGATTTGAAATTTGACAACGCACCTGACCATTTTTTCCAGAGTCTCTGTCCTCTGCAGTAAACAGAGCCACTACACTGCCAAGCGGAGCATCTTCCGAAACAGTCGCAGAGGAAGACCGCAATATCACCTGCGGTGCGTTATCATTCACATCAATCACTTCAACAAATACATCACAGTACTCGGGAACAGCGTTAGAACCCTTATCTGTCGCTTGTATTTTTATCTCAAAAACGTTGCTTTCTTCGTAGTTCAGGTTCCCCTTCAGCCTGATTTCACCAGTTTTGGAATTCAGATCAAAAAGTTTACGAGCAGTCGAAGAGATATGGCTACGAAAAGAATACACTATCTCTCCATTGAGGCCATCGTCTAAATCAGTTGCGTTCAATGTAATAATCAGGGTCCCTTTTGGTGCAGATTCCAATAATCTGACTCTGTAAACCGACTGGGAGAAAACAGGCGCGTTGTCATTAACATCCTTCACTGTTACTATAATTTGCACTGTGCCCGATCTCGGAGGCAATCCGCCGTCTTCTGCCGTTAACGTTATACTATGCGTTGCCAGTGTTTCTCTGTCCAAAGGTTTCTGTAACAACAATACTGGCCACTTGCTCTTTCCACGTCGTGTTTGTACGTCCAGACTAAAATAGTCATTTGATTGTAAACGGTAGGTTTGTAAGGAGTTTGTCCCAATGTCCGGATCGTGTGCTGGTTCAAGAGGAAAGCGCATTCCGGGTCCTGCAAGCTCTATAATTTCAAGATGAAGCTGGCTTTTCGGGAAACTGGGGGCATTATCATTTTCATCGAGAACCTCCACTTCCACCTCGTAGAGGCTCAGGGGATTTTCAAGCTCAATTTCCAACGATAAGCGGCAATCGAGATTCGACCCACAAAGCAGTTCCCTGTCGATAATTTCTTTCACAAATAAAGTTCCATTCCGTACATTTACGTCGAAATACTGCTTCCGTGGACTGGGCGCTATCCGCAATCTGCGAGACCACAGCTGCTTCACATCTAAACCTAAATCGGCTGCGATTTTCCCAACAAAGGCTCCCGGTTGGAGTTCTTCAGGAACAGAATAACGAATTTGACCGGACACAATATTCGACAGCCAGAACACGCAGAGCAGCAATTGGCATTTTAGCAACAAATATACTTTGTATCTCATTTCCAGTAGAAGTCATTCCAATGGTTTTAAGCCCAGACAGTATTCTATTGTCCTTTTAGCAGTGATTCAATGATAAATAGGACAAACGGCACAAGGCATATTTGTACCTCTTGCCAATCGCCCGAATTATTTCAATCAAATACTCACATTTCCTTACAGATGCGAAATGATTCGTGCAACAATCCCACCGAGCTGCAGGCTACCCAGTTTTCATTGTGTCTGATCTAACGTGATGGTTGCCGTGCCGTAAAGAGGGCTGTCCGGATCACTAAACACATCTCAGCTCCCAATTGGTGTAGAAGTGTATTGATATTCCACCAATCAGGATTTATGACGTTTCTTAAAGCTAGCAGGGCTTAAAGTGGCCGAGAACGTGCGATTTGTTGTTGCACAATTAAAATTATTTTCATCCTGTGGATATATATGTCTTGTTCCGTTTACTCTTCGGCCCATCCGAGTTGTCAGAATCCATGTTTGGAGTAATGTATCAAAGAAGAAGTGTGAAGAAGCTGTGTTTCGTACACGCAACCCTGGAAAAAGCCCTGGTTACATGCAAGCAACACTGTAAAAGTATCAGCAGCAATAGAACACACCTGGAGTCTGTTTTTGATGTTAAAATCCACTATCTTTATTAGTAACTACTAAATATAGTAACTTAATCAGATGATCAAAAGTTAGCACTGTTATGCATTTATAGGTATATAGATAAAGTTACAAACTTATTGAAGATCAGGTGGCAAGAGTTAAAGTCTTACGATGGTATGTACGAAAGTTCAGTTTAATCCTCAGGTTAATTAATGCAAGATATTTTCAATCCAAAGACGAATGTTGTGAGAAGGCAATTACGTCGATATTCCGCAGTTTCCACGACAGCAATACAAAATAACAATAGCAGTAGGGTTCATCTCCGAAGTTGTTCCACTCCACACACTAAGTATCACCAACAGTAGCTTATCACAAAGGGGACCATCTTCAAGGTAACCACCACTCAGGTAAGGGTAGACACACAGGTAGATTCCACGCGGTGACAGAATGCGATAGCCACTTATCCAGTTCCACGACATACGAAATAACTCCTACAGTGATTTCCCACAGGAGGCCTTTGTTCAGTGAAATACCACACCCAGACAAAGACGTGATACAGACGTGGTATTCACAAAGGCCTCCACTCACCAGAGAACCCACTCCTGTGGATTAACTACGTGACAATCACATTTTCGTATTTGAATGGAATCAAACTCGCCCTTATGGGCTACTTGGAGAGAGTCCAAACAGTGACCTCTTTGTCGCTAGGTTTCTTCTGTTTCAAACCGACCTCTCCCCTCGTCTCTACAAACTTCTAATAGTTGCAGCACTTGTGAGAGTCAATTATCAATAGTCTGGATCGATCTTAACTCACCCCTTCTGGTCTACTGAAAGTATAAACCAGCGACCCAACCTACTGGTGTCTTTCATTGATCGAAACCATCTCGACTCTGACATGTGTGTGTCTGTAAGAGGATCATCTGAGCTTGCTTATTCAAAACAAGCTGCATGAAACCATAAACATTCATTGTCCATCAAACATCTCCACCTCTGTCACCATAGTAACCAAGCAATTTTGTAGTCATTAGAAATCCAACAGTGTCGAAAAGTCAGTCTATATTCTCTCAGCGTTTTAAACTGACAATCCACAGAAAAAAATGAACCCTGGGGGTACATAGCAGCTGTTAGTGAGAGGGAGAATTTATATAAGCAACATTATTGGGCTGAAGGATCCCATTTTACTTCTGATAAATGCACGGTTTTCTTTCCTGAATATCCACCCATCTCTGGCTCTTGGTTATGTCGCTAGATATGCAAAGCTCTCTCTGTGCCCTCAAGAAGGGATCATCGCCTGACCGTACTGAGTTGTTATAGTTTTCAAACATATAGTTATCTGGAGAATTTACCGAAATGAACAGACCCTAATGTGGAAGTATGAAGTGCTGGAGATCTGAAAGAAAGAAAATGCTAGAACAAGTGACTAGATTCAGGACCTTCGGCGGGATGAGAAATGTTCCACTTAAAAAAAACGTGTTGAGAACATAATTAATTGAATGCATAGCATTAATTCGTAGAATATCATTATTATTGTCTTTCATGGCTTGAAAACAGGTACCCCCTTAACAGCATTTACAGTTTTTTATCAACTATAGTTTCACTGTGACCAGGTTATTTCTGTTTATTGTGCGTTGTAAACTGCAGTCAGCTGTTCACGTCAAATGGTATTTACCTATTTAGAAAACAACAAATGTAATATCTATCAGTGATTTTATTAGGTGACATCATTCCAATGGCTGAGTCCTATTGTTTATGTAAATTTACAGACATCATGAATTCCTTTTTGTCACTGGCCAAGATTTATTTATGGTTTAATTTTGCAGACAATTTATCTGGTAAAGCGAGTGCAACCCAAAGGCTGCAGATTTGAAGCACAGAGCGCCAGAACTAATAAATAAATTTCGGTGGTTATCATCATGCAGAGAATGGAGAAGGAAGTTTGGGTATCCTTATTTTAATTTCAGCCTCCAGTGAATTCCAACAGTCTATTTTGAAATTCAAATAGAGGTGAATATAAAACTTAAATTTGCGAAAAGTGAAGTAAATCGACCGAAACTTGCTGTTCCAGGGTTGCTACTAGAAATTGGCATTCATTTTGTATTCTTGTTAGCTGACTTTAAAAATTGGAAACCGTTATTTCTAAAATATATACTATAGATATTATATGGATGTGGGAAAGATGGTGCCGGCGTGATTCAGCGATTTTCTGGGAGACTGGAGTCCCGGACGTATAACCGACACTGCCATTGCTGGAGCGGACTCGGGGCCGGATCGAAGAGGCAAGGCCCGAGTCTGTGCCCGAGAGGAAGGAACGAGCCGACGCTTGGCCGATTTAATCGCCAGTCCAGATTGAAAGTCGGGGTGTCGCTTCGGGGGCGGGGGACGGCTAGTGTTAAGCGTAAAATGACGCTTTTCCATTAACGAAGTGAACTTTAAGAAAGGGGAATTTCGCAAACATCTTCAATCAAAAACATTGCTGCACGTCTCAAGATTGCAAAGGACCAACTTGATGTTCTTCAATGGCTGAGCCAAAGACCGGACCTTCATCCTGTAGAAAAGCAAGCAGTTCATACAAAGAAGCCCACAATCATCGCAGAGTTGCAGCAGTTTTGTAAGGGGGAATGGCCTAAGATTCCTCAAAGACGATATGAAGGACTTATCAGCAGTTACCAGAAATGTTTGGTTGAAGTTATTGCTGCACAAGGGAGTCAGGCCAGTTACTGAATGCAAAAGTTCACATACTTTTTCCAACAAATGCACGTAATATTTGAGCATTTTTCTCAATAAATAAATGAACAAGCGTAATATGTTTTGTGTTATTTATTTAATTAGATTCTGTTTATCTAGTTTTAGGACTTACGTCAGGATCTGATCACATTTTAGGTCATATTTTTGCAGAAATAGAGAATATTTTACAAGGTTCACAGAATTTCTAGCACTACTGTATGTAACCTGAAAATAAATTTTACTTCCAAATGTCACCACATTGACCATTATTATTCAAAGAGCTCACACACTCATAAGGCACTGAATCAGAGCGTGTCGCCCATCGTGTCCATATCCAGCATAAATTATGAATCTACATTAATTTAATTTACAAAGACTTCAGTGGGTGGCAATTCAACTGCTCATATAAATACTTTTTAAGGATGTCATATACCCATTCCCACCACGTGCTTAGGCAATGCATTCCAAATTCCCAGCACCCTCTGAGTGAAAAAAAATCTTCCTCAAGTTCCCTCTAAACACCTTTGATGTTTCCATGAACCTATAGATCTGACAGTTCTGATATGGGGAAAATTTTGTTGCTATCTATCTAGTTCACCCTCTCCTTAATAACGTATAACTCAATCAAGCCAACTCAATCTCCTCAATTCTACGGACAATACGACCAGACTCTCCAGTTTTAAGTTACTACTGAAACTCTCTGCACCTGATAACATCGTGCTGAAATTACCCTGCACCTCTCCATTGCAGTCACGGTCCTCTTATTGTGCGGTCAATAGAAATGATGCAGTAATCCAGTACTGTAAGAAGTGGTACGATAACCTTCATGTTCTTATATGATATGCCCTGGCAAGGGGAGTCAATAATCCCACATGCATTTTTTCGCCATTTATCCACTCATGCTGACAACTTGAATAATACTTCGACTTGTTTGCCAAAGTTCCTGTCTTTCACAATATTTCTGATTGCCTCATACAGTCCATAGCCTTGCACTTATCTGCAGTAAAAGCTATATGCCGTTGTTCTGCTTAATTAATGCTTTCACAAGAATAATTAAAAGTATAAGTCTTATTCGGTAAAATATCATAAGACTGATCAGTTGCCAATGACACTACAGTAACTGGATTGCATTATATTATAGTTGTCTTTATGGGCATGTTTACTGCAACATGCACCAGGGCAATGATCTCCGATCTACTTGTTGGAACTCATTTCCAAACACTGGGTGAAAAGAGTGAAAGTTAATTAAGCTGAAGACAAGTGTTTTGTATATAAACATTTAACACCATGCGCAGAATATCTCGCATGAGCGTATAATTGCCGAGTCCACTGCATCTTGCGTGTCGGCGATACTATAGGTATAATAGGACATTCTAGTCATCATGCAATCTGATTTTCTTTGAAATAAAAGTACTGTATAATAGAACATTAGAACAAAGTTTTTGACAAGAACAGGTCCTTCCGTCCAACAAGGTTTATCAAGTTCCCATTCACATATTGTGTTGAAAGAACTGTCCAGTTTAGATTTGAAACTCTCTGAGGTACTACTCTAAATTACACAACTAGATAGTT
The DNA here is from genome assembly GCF_963921235.1 of Mobula hypostoma. Lineage (NCBI taxonomy): Eukaryota > Metazoa > Chordata > Chondrichthyes > Myliobatiformes > Myliobatidae > Mobula > Mobula hypostoma. The sequence goes on from NC_086103.1 coordinate 9,153,099, forward strand.
TGTTCCAGGTGTCCACAAGTCGCTGTGATGCTTCCTGATATATGTCTGAAATCCCTCCTTAACCAGTCTGCCTCTACCTAGGGCCCCGTGTCCGTGATGATGGGCGAATTTTGGAGTAGCAGCTGGCATCCACTTCTCACCCTTAAGGATTTTTAACACTTCTATCATGACTCCTCTTATTCCACGTCTACCTCAACTGAAAAAATTTAATTCTTTCAATCTTTCTTCATAGCTCCTTCCCTGCAGACCTGGAATGCGTCTAGACGCCATTCACCGGACTCTCTTCAGTGTCTTCACATCCCTCTCAGAATATGAAGACCAAAATTGTACACAGTATTCAGGCGTGGAAATGAATAAACTAGCGCATTATACAGCTTGAGGAGAACTTCTCGAGTTGAACTCGATTCAGCGCTTTATATAGGCCAGGATTCTATTAGCCTTCTTAATCGCCTCCGTGCATTGTCCAGGTCTTGATACTGATGAGTCTACCTGGACGCCAAAATCCTTCTCATTCAGTGCACTTTCTAACCCAAGACACCCCCCCCCCATTGTATAGTTATACATAATCTTTCTACTTCCTATATGTAATACTTTAAAGTTACCTACATTAAAAATTGTCTGCCTTCATTTGGATTTTGTTCAGATCTAACTGTATTGATTCTGCTGCCTGCATGTTATCAGCCCGTCTCCCTAGTTTTCTGTCAGCGGTAAACTTTACTAGTTTATTTCCCATGTGTTATTCAAATCATTAATATAAAATAAAAACAGCAGCATTACCAAAACCCATTACCGTGGAACCCACTTTTAACATCTTCTAGGTGTGAAACGATCCTCTCTCCATAACTCGTTGTTTTCTGCTTTTCAGTCAATTCTGCACCCATCCGCACACCTTACACTGAGTTCCTACCTCCTGTAATTTGATTATTAACCATTCGTGCAGTACCTTGTCAAAGGCCTTCTGAAAGTTTGATTCTCCAACCCACTGATATTTGAGTCCCCTACTATTACTACTACTTTTTTACAGCAGAGTTTAGTTTAGGATTAGAGAGGGCCCTGTGGGGCTCCTCTCTGCTGCTTACCACCCCATTGTTTTCAAGGTCGCCGTACATTTATGATGGATGTCATCTTTGCTTTTTCACCAAGCAGCTCAACCGTCCACCACAGACACGAAAGGGTGCACCAAGCATAGTCGCCTCAAGGAGACGGAATTTATCTATCTATCTATTGCATCTTTTTAGATACCGTTTACCGGTTTAAAACGCGTTCTGGACAACTGTATACAACAAAAAAGTACATTATCTTGACTCTGGACGACTGAGAGGGTATCTATCTGGGATGGCCAGTGATGTTGTGGGGATGGAACTGGACTCTCTGACGGAGGTGTCTGAAAAGAGGATGCTGTCCAAGTTGCATGCCATCTTGGACAATGTCTCCCATCCACTGCATAATGTACTGGTTAGGCACAGGAGTACATTCAGCCAGAGACTCATTCCACCGAGATGCAACACAGAGCGTCATAGGAAGTCAATCCTGCCTGTGGCCATCAAACTTTACAACTCCTCCCTTGGAGGGTCAGACACCCTGAGCCGATAGGCTGGTCCTGGACTTACTTCCTGGCATAATTTACATGTCACTATTTAACTATTTATGGTTTTATTACTATTTAATTATTTATGGTGCAAGTGTAACGAAAACTAATTTCTCCTGGGATCAATAAAGCATGACTATGACTATCTATCTATATAATCTGTCACCGTCATCTGAGGCAAATTACTGTACATTGTTGTTGCGCAGAGTTGGTGGAACTCGTTTACCTGTAAACTGTATCTAAAAGTGTTATTAAGAAGGCGTATGGGTTGTCAACCATGGGACTCAGTTCAAGAGCCGTCAGGTAATGTTACAGCCATATAAGTCCATAGTTTTACCCACTTGGAGTATGGTGTTCAGTGTAGGTCACCTCACTACACGAAGGATGTGGATACTATAGAGAGAGTGCAGAGGAGATTTACAAGGATATTGTCTGGATTGGAAAGCATGCTTTATGAAAACAGGTTGAATAAACATTGCCTTTTGCCCTTGGAGCGACAGAGGATGAGAGGTGACCTGATAGAGGTGTATAAGATGATGAGAGGCATTGATCGTGTGGATAGCCAGAGACTGAAATGGCTAACATGAGGGGCATAGTTTTAAGATGCTTGGAAGTAGGTACAGTGGGGATGTCAGAGATAAGTTATTCACACAGAGAATGGTGGGTGCGTGGAATGCACTGCCAGCGACGGTGGTAGAGGCAGGTAGAATAGGGTCTTTTAAGAGACTCTTAGATAGGTACATTAAGTTTAGAAATGTAGAGGGCTATGCAGTAGAGAAATTCTAGACAGTTTCTAGAGTAGGTAACACGGTCGCACAACACTGAGGGCCGAAGAGCCTGTAAGGTAATGTAGATTTCCATGTTCTATGTAAAAAGAAGAACAGGAAATCTGGGTCAACGCGCCAGGGAAAACTGTATGTGTGGAGAGATGACCAATGTTAATGATTTAGTCTTATTGGTGTGCAGAGCAACAGGGAAAAAAAATCAAGCACGTTTTCAGGTGCACAGTGTTTGGATAGGATGAATGAGGACGCGAGAGCACAAGTCATCTCTGTTGTAGGACAACATCCTTGAGTTAGTGACAAAATAGCTTTTACTGCTAAGGGACGTATGGAGGCATGGAAGTAGATTACGAGAAATAAAGGTACATACAGTGGATTTAAAAATAATGTTGGATCAGTAAAGTACATAATAAAGCAGTTGTAAATCTGAAGATGAAGCATGTGGTGGAAGTACTCAGTCGGTTATCAGAAGAGAGAAATATCGAGTAGATATTGCAGGCTCATCTCCACATATGTCAGACAAGGGATAGCTGTGTAAAATTACTGTTTTGCATATTGAATCTAAGGGTTGGAATGTGCCTGGACAGAAGTTGTGATGGTTTCTATATACACATCATTCTACAGATGCGCTGTAGGGAGCATCCTGACAAGCAGCATCATTGTATGGGATAGAATTCGCACTACAACCGGCAGGAAGGCTTTACAACTGGTAGTCAAATCTGCCAAACGCATCGCCGGCACCAGCCGACCAGCTATCAGGGATTTATATAACATCATGAAGGATCTGACCCTCTCTGCTCATGGACTGTCCCACTCACATCAGGGAGGACTCTACGTAGCATCCATGGCAGGAACACCCGACTCATAAACTGTTACTTTCCCCAAGCAGTAAGGCTGATCAACAACTCCAACCATTTACACATCGCTCCACATCCCCAACCACCATGACTTTATTATTCCCTGTCAGACACTCCATCGCAAAGCGTCAGTTTATGGGTGATAAATCTACGTTCATACGGCATCCTACGAATTTATATTTACTGTGTTTTATTGTTATTGTCTTTCTTTATCTTATTGTGCTTATTTTAGGTTGCATCGGATCAGGAGTAACAATTATTACGTTCCCCTCTCCTGGAGGAAAGAATATCAGAAAGGAGTAACCATACCTCGAAAAATCAAGGCGATGTCAAGAAAGGTTTGTAACTCTTTGGCATTATATTAGAATTATATATCATTTTTGTCTGCAAAACATCACACGAGACAAAAAAAAAAGTAATGTCAAACAGATTTAACAATGAGCGCAGTGTTTCTCTTTAGTACACGATTCACCCTGTTTATCTTAATATACTGGTAGCTATCCAAATTCTTGTGCTTTCCAGCAAAACTTTAAAGATTTTCGCTCTCTGTTTTAAATGACCTTACCTCAGGAACGCTATATTTTTCAGAATCCACCATTGCAACATTTCCTTTACAGGCAGATTCGTTCAGAACAAAATTTTGGTCTGCAGAGGATCGACTGTTGATGGATACGGTGAAATCCCTCTTGGTAGACTGCAATGTCGAACATGACCCGTAACGGAATCTTTGTGAGAGAGGATCGCCCCCAAATACTTCAACATAGTTTGGTGGTATCTGAAGGGTTTTACTGGTCTTCTGTATTCCATTCAAAGAGTTTCTTGATTCAGAGCAACAACAACTACCCAGAGAACGGTGCTGGTATACCATCCCTTTCCTGTTTCTGTGAACTTTAATGGCTAGTATGATTAACATTATGAGGAGTAAGCTAGATATTATTCCCAAGGCTATAACCAAAGAACGGCCCAGTTCAGGAATGCTCCCCGAATCTGCTGATGAGCTACTGACACCGTAGAACGATTCACTATCAGTCCCAACCACAGATAATAATATAGTCACGGTGGCAGAAAGGGATGGTATTCCATTATCTTTTACCAAAACCACCAGTCTCTGATTAGAAGCGTCTCTGTTCAATATTCGACGGATAGTCCAAACTTCACCAGTGTCTGCAGAAATGGTAAAAAGGTTGCGATGTGTGGCTTGAAGAATCTGATACGAGAGTCGAGCATTCTGACCCGAGTCTGCATCGGTGGCAGAGACCTTGACAACCAAGGAGCCAGATTCGGTGAACCTGGATATTGTTTCTATTGCTGACGACCCGTATTCGGGCAAAGGATGCACAATCACTGGTACATTATCATTCTGATCCAGGATAATAACGTTCACTGACGCATTGGTCGTGTGAGGTGGCGTACCAGAATCCCGCACTTGAACTTGCATCTGGAAGTTTTTCAATTGTTCATAGTCAAAAGATCTCTGAGCATAGATCACACCACTTGCTGAATTAATTGAAACATAAGAGGTTGTTGAGAAATTCTGAACCTGAGACTCTAGGATAGAAAAGTTCAGTCGGGCGTTCTCTCCAGCGTCTGTATCGACGGCCGTCAGAGAAAATATGGAAGCTCCAACAACGTTGTTTTCCATAACATGTGCTGTGTACACTGGGCGAGAAAACCTTGGCGGGTTGTCGTTTATATCTGAAACCTCTACTCGGATGGTTTTCTTAGAAGTGAGGGGAGGCTCCCCTGCATCCGTGCATTCAATAGTGATATCATACTTGGGGTTGTTTTCGCGGTCGAGCGGGTGCTGCACGATAGTTCTGTAATAGTTCTTTAAAGACGAATCCAGCTGAAAGGGCAGTCGATTTGAAATTTGACAGCGTACCTGACCATTTTGTCCGGAATCTCTATCCTCTGCAGTGAACAGAGCCACCACACTCCCAAGCGGAGCGTCTTCCGAAACAGTCGCAGAGGAAGACCGCAATTTCACCTCCGGTGCATTATCATTTACATCGACAACTTCAACCAATACATCACAGTATTCAGGAACAGCGCCAGGACCCTTATCCGTCGCCTGTATGTTAATCTCAAAGACGTTGCTTTCTTCATAGTCCAACTTCCCTTTGAGTCTGATTTCACCAGTTTTGGAATTCAGATCAAAAAGACTGCGGGAAGTCGAAGACATATGGCTACGGAAGGAATACATTATCTCTCCATTCAGCCCATCATCCATATCAGTAGCGTTTAATGTGATAATCAGAGTCCCTTTTGGTGCAGATTCCAATAATCTGACTCTGTAAACCGACTGGGAGAAAACAGGCGTGTTGTCATTAACATCCTTCACTGTTACTACAATCTGCACTGTGCCCGATCTCGGAGGGAACCCGCCGTCTTCTGCCGTTAACGTTATACTATGCGTCGCCATTACTTCTCTGTCCAAAGGTTTCTGTAACAACAATACTGGCCACTTGCCCTTTCCACGACGCATTTGTACGTCCAGACTAAAATAGTCATTTGATTGTAAACGGTAGGTTTGTAAGGAGTTTGTGCCAATGTCCGGATCGTGCGCAGGTTCAAGAGGAAATCGCATTCCGGGTCCTGCAAGCTCTATAATTTCAAGATGAAGCTGGCTTTTCGGAAAACTGGGGGTATTATCATTTTCATCGAGAACCTCCACTTCTACCTGATAGAGGCTCAGGGGATTTTCAAGCACAATATCCAAGGATAAGCGGCAGTCGAGATTCGACCCACAAAGCAGCTCCCTGTCGATAATTTCTTTCACAATTAAAATCCCATTCTCCAAATTTATGTCGAAATACTGCTTACCAGGACCGGGCGCTACCCGCAAGCGGCGAGCCGACAGCTGCTCCACATCTAAACCTAAATCGGCAGCGATTTTCCCAACAAAGGCTCCCGGTTGTAGTTCTTCAGGAATAGAGTAACGAATCTGACCATACACCATGTCCAATAGGCAGAATACACAGAACAACAATTGGCATTTCAGCAACCAATATATTTTATATCTCATTTCCAGCGGAAGTCATTCCAAATGTTATAGGCCCAGGCAGTATTACGTATTATCCTTTCTGCAGTGCATAAGTGATAAACAGTGTGTGAGAGAGAGAAAAAGAAACGATACAGAATAGATCCGTACCGCTTGGCAATCGCTCGAATTATATCAATGAAATGGTCGTATTTCTTTACAATGTGAGAGGACTCGTGGAGCTGCTGGCTATCCTGTCTTCATTGTGTCTGATCTGACGCAATGGTTGCTGTGTCGTAAGGAGGGCTGTCCGGATCACTAATCACATCTCAGCTCACGATTGGTGGAGAACCTCATTGATATTCGAACCAATCAGGAATCTGGTCGTTTCTTAAAGCTAGCAAGACTAGAAGGTGAGGAGAATATGATATTTATTGTTGCACAGTTATATTTTATTTTAGCCTGTGGATATCTATTTTCTGTTCTTTTTACAGTTCTACTGATCCGAGTTATCAGTATCTATGTTCAGATTAATGTATTAAAGGGGAAGTATAAAGAATGGCCTACTCCTGCACCTATTTTCTATGTTTCTATGTTTCTATAACTTGTTCATCAGAGGAAAGGTAATATAAGCAACATTGTTGAGCTGAAGGATTCCATTTTATTTATAATACTTATATATCATTCATTCTTGAATTTCCCACTATTATTAGCTGTTGATTGTGGGTCTAGAAATCAAAATTATTTCTGTGCATTCAAGAGGAAATCATCACTAGATTTTATGAAGCCATTCTAGCTTTCAAACAGAGTTATTTCGGTAATTTACCCAAATAATCAGACTCTAATTGGGAAATATCATGTGCTGGAAGTATGTAAGACAGAAAATGCTAGAAGAAATTCTTGACGTTGAGCGAGAAGACAACGGTAACACTTAAGAAAAGCTTGTTGAAACCCTTAGGTTTATGAATGCTTAAGTTCAAAATTTCTAATGCCACTTCCTGTACACACGTGTAGAGGTGAAATAATTGCTACCCTGGATCCGATAGAGAACAAAAATGCAAAAAACGTTTGGAAGTCGAATAAATTGCATTGATTGCTAGTATATCACTGTTTTCTTTTATAACTTGGAAACAAGTACCTTCATGAACTCAATTTTCAGGTTCATTACTACCTTGAACTTCATTACGACCAGGTGATTTCTGTTTACTCTGTGTGTTGTAAACTGAAATCCTCTGTTCACGACAAAGTTTACATATTTAGCGAAACCACTTCTATTTACTTATGTAACACCTATCAGTGGTTTTATTCGATGCCATCATTCCGAAAGACTGTGTCCTATCTTAATTTTGTAAATTCATACCCATCGTACATTCGTTTGTGTCATTGGTCAAGATTCATTCATAGCTTAATTCTACGGTCAATTCATATGGCAAACTGACTGTTGCCCAGAGGTAACACACATCAACGTTGCTAGTTAATGCAGCATCTCTAGGAAGAGGTACAGTCGACGTTTCAGGCCAAGACCCTTCGTCAGCACTAACTGAACGAAGAGATAGTAAGAGATTTGAAAGTGGGAGTGGGAGGGGGAGATCCAAAATGAGAGGAGAAGACAGGAGGGGGAGGGATGGAGCCAAGAGCTGGACAGGTGATTGGCAAAGGGGATATGAGGGGATCATGGGACAGGAGGCCCAGGGAGAAAGACAAGGGACGGGGGGAAACCCAGAGGATGGGCAAGGGGTATAGTCAGAGGGACAGAGGGAGAAAAAGGAGAGCGAGAGAAAGAATGTGTGTATAAGAGTAAATAACAGATGGGGTACGAGGGGGAGGTGGGGCATTAGCGGAAGTTAGAGAAGTGAATGTTCATGCCGTCAGGTTGGAGGCTACCCAGACGGAATATAAGGTGTTGTTCCTCCAACCAGTGTGTGGCTTCATCTTTACAGTAGAGGAGGCCGTGGATAGACATGTCAGCATGGGAATGGGATGTGGAATCAAAATGTGCGGCCACTGGGAGATCTTGCTTTCTCTGGCGGACAGAGCGTAGGTGTTCAGCAAAGCGGTCTCCCAGTCTGCTTCGGGTCTCGCCAATATATAGAAGGCCACATGGAGAACACCGGACGCAGTATATCACCCCAGCCGACTCACAGGTGAAGTGTCGCCTCACCTGGAAGGACTGTCTGGGGCCCTGAATGGTGGTAAGGGAGGAAGTGTAAGGGCATGTGTAGCAGACGTTCCGCTTACAAGGATAAGTGGCAGGAGGGAGATCAGCGGGGAAGGATGGGGGTGGGCGACGACGAATGGACAAGGGAGTCGCGTAGGGAGCGATCCCTGCGGAAAGTGGGCGGGGCGGGGGGGGTTGGGGGTAGGGAAAGATGTGCTTACTGGTGGGATCCCGTTGAAGGTGGCAGAAGTTACGGAGAATAATATGTTGGACCCGGAGGCTGGTGGGGTGGTAGGTAAGGACCAGGGGAACCCTATTCCTAGTGGGGAAGCGGGAGGATGGAGTGAGAGCAGATGTGCGTGAAATGGGGGAGATGCGTTTGAGAGCAGAGTTGATGGTGGAGAAAGGGAGGCCCCTTTCTTTAAAAAAGGAGGACATCTCCCTCGTCCTGGAATGAAAAGCCTCATCCTGAGAGCAGATGCGGCGGAGACGGAGGAATTGCGAGAAGCGGATGGCATTTTTGCAAGAGACAGAGTCAGAAGAGGAATAGTCCAGATAGCTGTGAGAGTCAGTAGGCTTATAGTAGACATGCCAATCACCTGTCCAGCTCTTGGCTCCATCCCTCCCCCTCCTGTCTTCTCCTATCACTTTGGATCTTCCCCTCCCTCTCCCACTTTCAAATCTCTTACTATCTCTTCTTTCAGTTAGTCCTGACGAGGGGTCTCGGCCTGAAACGTCGACTGCACCTCTTCCTAGAGATGCTGCCTGGCCTGCTGCGTTCACCAGCAACTTTGATGTGTGTTGCTTGAATCTCCATCATCTGCAGAATTCCTGTTGGTTGCCCAGAGGTCAAAGGCATGGCTAATTAGTACCAGAATTATCCTCATATGAACGGATGAAGTGATTTTCGTTGGTTACATTTCAAATGGCTGCGTCATATCTGCTTTGCGTAAACTGATACCCACCATGCAGTCGTTTCTGTCACTGGTTAATCTTTATTTATGCTTTGCAGGGAATTTTCTGGTGAATTTGGTCTAACTCAGAGGACATAGGCAAGAGTCAAATTCCACCTGATTTAATAAGTAACCTTTGGTGGTTATCTTCATGCGTAATACTGAGGGAGGCATTTAGGGGTGCTTGTTTTAATTTCATCTCCTAGTGAGTTCTGGGTAGTCTATTTTGGAAAAAGAGGACCATACTAATTGGCTTGTAGCAAAAAAAATTGCGGTGAGTGTGGTAAGTGAAGTTGTGAAATAAAAGAAAACCAGCCGAAATTTGCTGTTGAATGTTTCTACTTGAACATGTTATTCATGATCTCAGTGCTCGTCTATTGAAATCTAGATACCAAAAGCAACCATTTTGGTTACCTTCAGTAATTCGGATGCCACTGCTCATGCAAGGCCCCTGAAAGTTTTGATGCCCAGTTAAGCTTTGACATTTGTGATATTTTCCAATTTACTTTTTGTATAGCAGTCGGCTCTCGTTGAAATCTAGAAGGTTTAAAATTGATAAATTTCTTTTTAAAGACTAAAAAGGGAAATTAGCAAACGTCTTCGGTCCAAATCTATTCCACATTGAACTAAATCGAAATATTCCTTGATTTATATTAATAACACGGAAATAGCATTGAAGCCAAATAGGAGTGGCAGCCACTCGTGCTGATTTCCCATAACTTTTTACAACATGTAGAACACTGGTCCGTATTATGACTGAATGTTAATTACATTGGGGTAAAGGGAAATACAGAGGAATGAGAAAGGCGTTGGCCAGAATTAATTGGAAAAGAACACTGGCTGGGATGACGACAGAGCAGCAATGAGTGGAATTTCTGGAAGCAAATCCGAAGGCACGTGATATATACATCCCACAGAGGAAGAGTATTCTGAAGGAAATATTACAAAACCATGGCTAATAAGAGAAGTCAAAGCCAACATAAAAGCCAAAGAGAGGGCATATAATAGAGCAAAGATTAGTGGGACGTTAGAGGGTTGGCAAGATTTAAAAAAGAACAGCAGAAGGCATCTAAATAGTCATGAAGAATGTAAAGATGGAATGCGAAATTAAGCTAACCAATAATATTAAAGAGGATACCAAAGGTTTGGTCAGACACATGATTAAATAAGCCGTAGTTAGCATGGTTTCCTCACGGGGAAGTATTACCTGAGAAATCTGTTCGAATACTTTCAAGAAACAACGAGCAAGATAGACAAAGGAGAATCGGTCCTTGTTGTGTACTACGATTTTCAGAAGGCCTTTGACAAGGTGCCACATATGAGACTTCTTAACAAGCTACGAGCCAATGGAATTACAGGAACAATTCTAGCATGGATAAACCAGTGCCTATTTGACAGGCAAAGAGTGGGAATAAAAGGAGCCGTTTCTGACTCGCTGCCGGTGACTAGTGGTGTTCCATGACGATCTGTGTTGGGACAGATTCTTTTTATGTTACATGTCAATGATTTGGATGATGTAGTTGATGGCCCTCTTGCCAAGTTTGCAGATGACATGACGGCAGTTGAAGTGACAGATAGTTTGGGGGAAATAGAGATGCTACAGAAGGACAGACAGATTAGGAGTATGGGCAAAGAAAGGCAGATGGAATATAGTGATGGGAAGTGTGTGGTCACACACACACTTGAAATGAAATGAAAGTGTTGACTATTTTCTAAATGGAGAGAAAATGCAAAGAGTTGAGACGCAAAGGGACTTTGGAGTTCCTGTCAAGACAACGACCAACAGGCTCCGGGACAGCTTCTTCCACCAAGCCATCAGACTGATGAACTCACGCTGATTTGAGTGTACTCTATATTACATTGACTGTTCTGTTTATTATAAATTATTATAAATTACTATGATTGCACATTTAGTTGGAGACGTAACGTAAAGATTTTTACTCCTCATGTATGTGAAAAATATAAGAAATAAAGTGAATTCAATTCAATTGTGCAGGATTCCCTGAAGGTTAGTTTGCAGGTTGAGTCTGTGGTGTGGATGGCAAAAGCAATTTTCGCATTCATTTCAACAGGTCTAAGAGATAAAAAAAAACCAGCATGTAATGTTGAAACATTATAACACACTGGTGAGGCCTCACTTGGAGTATTCTGAGCAGGTTTGTGCCCCTTATCTTAGAAAGGACGTGCTGAAACTGAAGAGGTTTCAAAGGAGGTTCACAAAATTGATTCCAGGATTGAATGGCTTGTCATATGAAGAGCATTTGATGGCTCTGGGGCTGTATTCACTGTAGTTCAGCAGAATGAGGAGTGACCTTATTGTAACCAACCGAATGGTGAAAGTCCTTGATACAGTGGACCTGGAGAGGATGTGTCCTATGGTGGGAGAGTCTAAGACCAGAGGACACAGGCACAGAATAGAAGGGTCTCCTTTAGAAGGGAAATGAGGAGGAATTTCTTTACCCAGAGGGTGATGAATCTGTGGAATTCTTTGCCATACTCCTCTGTGGAGACCAAGTCTCTATGCATATTTAATGCAGAGATTGAGAGACGCATGATTGATTAGGGCATGAAGGGACATAGGGAGAAGGCAGGAGATTAGGGCTGAGAGCAACATTGGATCAGCCATGATGAAATGGCCTAATTCTGCTATATCTTATGGTCTTATCATCTTATGGTAACAACAAAACATACAAAACTGATCACACTACCGAGATGAAGCTTCTTGGTTCACTTTTAAATTTAATCTCAAATCTAAAATATTCATTGCTGTCTCCAAAGAGTGCATTGTAGAAATTTATCCCAGATGCTTCAAGAGAATCTTCTAAATAATTGCGCATGTAACCCAGGTAGATCAACACAACATAAGTGTAATACCAAAGCGTATCAAAGACTTCTTTCAACCAGCGTTTTCTGACATTATGTCAACATCTCAGTACAATAAAACGCAAACACGAGGAAATCTGCAGATGCTGGAATTTCAAGCAACACACATAAAAATTGCTGGTGAACGCAGCAGGCCAGGCAGCATCTATAAGAAGAGGTACAGTCGACGTTTCGGGCCGAGACCTTTCGTCATGATCTTTCGTTCATGGCACGAGAAACCCATTTGTGTAAAAAGCCAGAGCTACAGAAACGGCGACAGAAACTCCAAAAACTCCTCTTCGGAAGAGAGTTAGAACCTTCGTCTAAATGGGCTATATCTGGGCAAAGACTGGGCCAGGACAGAGGAATCCGGCGAGTTGCTTTCGGTTGGCTATGCCCCAGTAGGGGCGATGGGCTTAAGTTTAAAAAGTGTCATTATAATCACAAGCAAGACTCCAGAAAATGCGCACGAGCGGACTGACACCACATTGACCGTGATTATTCAAGAAGATGGTCATGTTAGTCATGGCATTGAAGCAGACTATTTCGCCCATCGGATCCATATCATATCTATGAGCAAATTAATATTTACATTAATTATATTTACCACGACTGGCTCTGCGGTCTTCCGTGGTTTGTGTCATTCAAGTGCTCACAGAGATATTGGTTAATTGTTGCCACGTACCTATTTCCACCACCCACCCAAGCAATGCATTTCAAATTCCTAACTTCCTTTGAGTGCAAAAAAAAGGTCTTCTTTACATTCTGGCTCAGCTTCTTTGACATTTCCGTAAACCAATATCTTCGGCAGTTCTGTTATGGGGAAAATGTTCTTACTACCTACACAGTTCGCCTTCCACTTATTTGCATAAATCTCAAAGAAGCCCCCACCCTCGCCCAGCCTGCTCAATTCCAATGAAAATATGCCCAGACTCTTCAGTTACTTGTTAGGACTGAAACTCTCTGCCTCAGGCAGCTTTATGTTGAAATTTGTGCTGCCACCTTGAATGTCACTCGACTTGTTTGCTAAGGTCACCATCTTTCACTATATTCTGTATGGTATTACCATTTATTTTGTCGACCCTGCCTTTACTGGTCGACTCAATATGCATCGCCTTGAGTAAATTCAAATTGCCATTGCTCCGCCTCATTAATGTATTCTCAATATCAAATGTAGATAAAAATACGACCCCGGTCTTATTCGGTGAAATATCCTGCGACTGGTCATTAGTCAATCAAACTACAGTATCTGGATTCGAAACACATTTCCCTAATTCCAGTTGTTCTGCCCAATTCCACAACTTGAATGATTGTTTAAATGCAATCATACTGAGCACAGGAGTCGTTCAAAACTTCTTACGGCGGGTGGAGAAATGTGTTAACGTTTCAGTATGAGCATTTTTCATCGACTTCTTTATCGGTCTAGAACGTTAGCTCTAATTTCTCCCAACGTGGAGGTTGCTGAGAATGTTCCTACTTCCTCGTTTTATTTCAGGTATCTTTGATTTCCGAATACAACGAGTGAATAAATCTCGTGTGACCGAAAAGCGGCACCAAAACCATTTTGCTCATACCTAACCAAGGGGTTTAAGCAACCAAAACATTTTTTTTTCTTCAAAGGCAGTGTTCATAGTGCCTGGAACATACTTATTCAGTAATTTACTACAAGTTAATTTTAACGCAATTTGTTATCACAATAAATTCTAAACGGCCTAGAACCTCCCCCCACACAGCCTCTCACAGAGAGATCAAGCAAGTGAAACAATCCCATTAAGCAATTAGAATATTATTCGATCACTGCGTCCACACTGAGATTGTGAGCGTAACATTAATTTCATCATAGTACAGTGATCACAATGACCCAAATGTTTGCATGATAATCAAATTAAATAGTTAACGATTTCGATTCTCTTCAGTAACTCCTCACCTCAGTGCTTACATTGTAATTGCTCTCCTCTGGCTTTATCATTCCTGCATTCTCTTTCGCAACAAACTTCCGCTGGTTGTAACGCATATCTGTAGACAACCCGCAAGTTTGCGGGATCGCGAGGTCTCTCTTCACAGACTGCAACGTTGAACACGACTTGTAACGGAAACTCTGGGAAAGTGGATCACCTCCGAATACCTCAACGTAGTTCGGTGGTATCTGAAGGCTCCTGCTGGCCTTTTGAATTCCATTCACAGAATTCCTTGATTCCAAACAGCAACAGGTAGTCAGAGAACTGTATCGACATCCAGCACCGTTTCTTGTTTTATGAACCTTAAACGCTAGGATAACCAAAATAATTAGGAAAATCAGAGAAGTTGTTCCTAAGGCGATGACCAAGGAGAAGTTCAAATCGGGCGCAAAATCGTCCTTTTTAGGTAAACTGGTTGCACTGGACATCGTTTGGCCCCCTTTCACAGATAATAATATGGTTACAGTTGCAGAGAGCGAAGGCGTTCCATTATCTTTCACGACAATCATCAGCCTTTGTTTGGAGGCATCCTTGTTCTCAATACCGCGGATAGTCCAAATTTCCCCTGTATCCGCTGAAATTGTGAACAGATTGCGATGAGTGGCTTGGACAATCTGATAAAATAGACGAGCATTCTGACCGGCATCGGCGTCAGTAGCAGATACCTGGACAACGAGGTGTCCAGGTTCAGCAAACCTGGATATCGTCTCCATTACTGTTGACCCATATTGGGGCAAAGGATACACGATGACTGGAGCGTTGTCGTTCTGATCAAGGACAACAACATCTACAGAGGAGTTGCTGCAGAGGGGCGGGGTTCCAGAATCCCGCACCTGAACATAAATTTTGAATTTTTTTAATTTCTCGTAGTCAAAAGATTTCTGAGCATATATGACACCACTTTGTGAGTTGATGTAGATATAAGAGTCAATAGAGAAATTCTGAACATGAGATGGCAGGATGGAAAAGTTCAGACGGGCGTTCTGTCCTATGTCGGAGTCAAAAGCAGTTAACGAGTATATAGAAGCCCCAATAACGTTGTTCTCCATGACATGCGCAGTGTGTACTGCTTGTAGAAATCTCGGAGCGTTGTCATTAACATCTGTAACATCTACTCGAATCGTTTCTGTGGACGTTAGATTAGGATACCCTGCATCCGTACATGTTATGGTAATGTCATACCTGGAAGCAGTTTCACGATCCAGCGATTGCCGTATAAGCAGCCTATAAAAGTTTTCTACAGACGATTCGATTTTAAACGGCAGTTGGCTTGATATTTTGCATTGCACTCGCCCATTTTGTCCAGAATCTTTGTCATTTACGCTGAGTAGTGCCACTATTGTCCCAACTGAGGTATCCTCTGGCACTGCACTTAACGTAGACGTTAACTTCATGTCAGGAGCATTGTCATTCACATCGACAACATTCACCAGCACATCACAGTGCTGTGGTATCGCGTAAGGGCCATTATCGACTGCTTGTATATTAATCTCAAAAAAATTATTTTGTTCATAGTCCAAGTGTCCTTTCAATCTGATTTCTCCGGTTTTTGAATCGACACTAAATACTTCGGGAATATTTTTAGAACTGTGGCTGCTGATGGAATACGTGATCTCTCCATTTGGTCCGTCATCCAAGTCCGTGGCGTTTACTGTCATGATGAGGGATCCTAATGGAGCCGTTTCCAACAGACTCACGGTATAAACGGACCGCGAAAAAACAGGAGAGTTGTCATTCGCATCCTGCACTATGATTGTTATCTCGGCCTTGCCCGATTTCATCGGAACTCCGCCGTCTTCGGCTAAAAGCGTTAACTGGAGACTGGTTACTGTTTCTCTGTCTAAAGGGCTCTGCAACATCAACACCGGTAGCTTCCCTTTCCCACTGCGCTCCTGTACATCAAGAATAAAATATCGATTGGAAAGGAGCTGGTATGTTTGCAAGGAGTTAGTTCCAATATCAGGATCGTGAGCGGCCTCGAGGGGGAATCGCGCTCCCGGTGCCATAATTTCTGAGATTTCCAGGCGCATGTGGCTTTCAGGGAAACTGGGAGCGTTGTCATTTACATCGATAATCTCCACTTCCACCTGATACAGACCGAGTGGATTTTCAAGTACAACATTCAAGGATAAAATGCAATCGTTGCTCGGTCCGCAAAGTTGTTCCCGATCGATTCTTTCATTCACAAATAAAATCCCATTCTCCAAATTTACCTCAACATACTGCTTCCTCGGGCTGGGCGCCACCCGCAATCTGCGAGATGGCAGCTGCTTTAAATCTAACTCCAAATCAATTGCGATATTTCCAACAAAGGCACCCAGTTGTAATTCCTCGGGAACAGAGTAACGAATCTGCCCAGAAGCTAGATTCCAACGACAGAACAGAGCGCAAAACAGTTGGTATTTCAACAGCCCGTTTATATTATATCTCATTTCCAGGAGAAATCATACCAATGGTTTCAACCGAGACAATGCCTTTTAACGGCGATTTAATTTAGATGGGACAAATATGACGCTGAATATATCTATACCTTCTTCGAAATTGCAGTAATATTTTCATGTAAATGTTAACATGTTGTCTTCTATTCGAAGTAAATCGCACACAGACCTTCCCGATCTGCTGTTATCCAGTTTTCACGGCGTCTGAACTTAGAAGATGGCGGCTGCATATTTAAGGAGCTGTGCGGATCACCAGGCACATCTCAACCTCTGATTGGTGAACAACATTGCATTCATATCTGGCCAATGAGAGTGCAGCTCACTTCTTAAAGCAAGAAGTGCAGAATTTGGTTCTAATTTTTGTTGCACAATTGAAATTCCTTTGAGCAGTTTGCATCGTTCAGATTTCTGTGAAATGGTTGCTTTAGAACCGAATTTTCAGGAACAAAGGCACTAAATACTTTAAAGGTCAGGTATCAAAACAATAGCGGTGAAAACCATGATCATATGCAGTAATGTATCTGCATCACAATTTTTCAACTATAATCATCAATTAATTAATAGTCTGTAAAACTGTTGTTGCATGTCATTAGCATCAATAACAAAATAATATATTAATTTATTTTATCAAAATGAAAAAGTTTTCTGCATTATGTATAAATTAATCTGTTTTTCATCATTCTCATAGTACTTTATTTTCATTTCTGAAGTCTCAGTAGAACTACAGTTGCTTATGTCCCTTAGCTCATCAATTAACTTTTATTTGTAGTTTATAATATTTCAAGTTTGAACTTTCAAAATAAATTCATTATCAAAGTACGTAAGCGTCATCATATATTACTCTGGGAATAATTTCCATGCAGGCAATAACAATAGGACAAAGAAATAAAATAGAGTCTTTGAAAAGCTATATTCAATCAAAAATTTACAAAAAAACAATGTACAGCAACCAACAACAAAGACAAACTGTGGAAATAAAATAGCAAATAATAAATTAATAAACAGACAAATAAATAAATCGTTAAATAACAAGTAGGTTAACAAATAAATAGATAGATAAATTAGCAAACACATGAATAGATGATTAAATAAGTAAATGAATGAACGTATTGATGAATAAATGAATGAATAGATAGATAGTATTAACAACATGAGTTGTAGAGTCCAGGAAAGTGGGTCTGTGGAATCAGTTTAGAATTGAGGTGAGGGAAGTGCGTTGACGCTGGTTTATGAGTGTGATGTTTGAAGGGCAATAACTGTTCCTCAACCTGGTGATGTGGGACCTAAGGCTTCTCTACCTCCTTCCCGATGGCGAAGGCAAGAATAGAAAATGGCCTTGACGGTAGGTGTCCTTGACGATGGGTATTGCTTTCTTAGGGCAATTCTCCTTGCAGATATGCTCAAAACGGTGGAGCTTTTTATCCCTGTGATGGACTGGGCTGTATCCAGCACTTGTGGTAGGCTTTTCCCATTGTTATTCCGCTGATCTAGTAGCAACCCGAGTAAATTATACAACATGATAAGTCTCTTGTGGCAATCGGTGTCACTATTTACCATAATTTAAAAAAAAACGCTGCATAAAGTATTTGAAATGAAAAGGGTCATGTTTCTGAGATATTTCCAGATTTACAGCAGACATGGAAAGAAAATAGAAATGTCAGCAAGCATGCCTGACCAATCGCAATTGTGGGCATACGCTTCGTATTCTTTTATTCCATGCCTGTTTGAGTATCTGTCTCGTCGTCTATTAAACATTGCTATCATATCCATTCCTTTTAAGTCCATCGTTTTTTAGTTACAAGTATCTACAATTCTCTGCGTAAAGACCAAAACTTGCCCGCAAATACTCTTTGAACTTTTCTCAAGTCCCCAGCATCTGAAATCAATGGCCTCCAGTATTTGATATTTCCACCATTTGCAGCACTCTGCCAATGTATTGTAATTAGCTCACTCATAATGTTATATGTTTCTATATAATTGTCTCTCAGCCGCTGGTACACAAGAAAAGGAATTCCACGTTTGTCAAGCATCTCTCATAGGTCATTTACTTTAAGCAATTCTATGCAAAACTTTGGCAAATGTCTGCTGCACCATTTCCAAAAGGTCAGCACCTTTCATAGTTTGCCGAAGGGAACGCCAAATAATTTTATAAATTTGTCCGATATTAAATTTTACACATACGACACTTTTTCTGACTTTTTTCCCCATTATTCCACCTAACCAATGATAGACGCAATGTAAATGCCTTCAGTAACACTTGCACGTTTCCTGTTCCAGGGAATTAAGTATTTCCTCCCCAAAATTCCTCTAAACGTCAGTGATCCTAAACTAAGGATCCTCTTATTTGAACGTCATACACATCTGGTTTAAATTCCATCTTACACTTCTTCTTACAACTTTCCATGTGATCTATATCATGTAACTTTGTCACCATCCATATCTCCAAATTTCCGTCACTCTACGTGTCGTCTAAAAACTCACGAATCAAAGCAATTACCAGATCAATATTTCGTTGCTGGATGTATAACTCATTTCGAAAACTTAACAATATTCTGGACAAATCTTCCAACTTAATTCGTAGTACATAATATTTGTTAGACAATCTCCCAGTCCACAGTAGCATGTAGAGCAATATACAACCATTCAGGAGAATGCACAATACTCCTATTACGTGCTTACGAAGAGACAATAGACTTAGAGCACCAGGATAAATATGCCACATTTCCCTGACTAAAAAATATACCGTTGCCTCTTCATAATTATAGAGTCAAAAACTCTAGGACTCACTCAACGACCCTCAAATGTGAACATCTTTATCATAATGACTATGGTTGGTCAAAAAAGCATTCACATCTACGTCCCAAGGAGAATTATCTATGAGGCAAAAGAGAAGAACAGTCTTCGTGATCCATTTCCAAACCCAGAAGACAAATATGCATATTTCTATTGGCTTGACAGTAAGAAAATTCTGGACATTCAAATGTTAAACCGTGGCATCGAAACCTGT
Source organism: Mobula hypostoma (assembly GCF_963921235.1). Classification (NCBI taxonomy): domain Eukaryota; kingdom Metazoa; phylum Chordata; class Chondrichthyes; order Myliobatiformes; family Myliobatidae; genus Mobula; species Mobula hypostoma. Next base: position 9,172,682 of record NC_086103.1, read on the forward strand.
TAAAGTGTTTAGACCAGAAATTAATTATTCTGAAGACAAGCGCTCTGTACTTACGTGGTTACTTGCATGAATATAATGTCTTGCAATTCGTAGAAGACAATGCGAAGATCAAATAAAACTTTTAAAAGGCTTCCAATAAGGACATCCCAATGCATCTTGCAAACAATATTTTGAGGTATTATCATGTCATCACTGTTGCAGTTCGGGAAATACAATATCCAGCTTGTGTGTAACCAGTCCACTAAACTACAGTCGGATAGTGATCAGAAACAGCTTTAAAAACACTATTTTTCTGTCGATCATTTTTCTGCTTCTTTTCGAGAAAGGGTGTCAACGTTTAATCATGCTCACCTCAAAGAAGAAATGGTGCATGGAAGAGAGATCGAACGTAAAAGATGTTACCTCGAATGCCATTGTTTTCGCAACATTTGCCTAGATATTTTTATTGGCACATATGTCTTGATTAAATTTTAAACGAATTTAAACGCTGAAAAAAAAGAAGCATGGAGATACTCAGCAGGGAACATAACATTCATTGAGAGGGGGAGCAATATTTATGTTTTGGGTCGATGACTTTATATTGGAGAAGATGATGAAACAGCCATTTTAGGTTTATTATGTTTGAGGTGGGTGATCGACTGGGAAGTAAAATGATAAGAGTTCAGGATAGCTCAGTGATTGCAACCAAAAGTTGTTCACGTGCTAGCAAGACATGCAGAAGCGGCAAGGTTTCAAATGGAGACCATTAAACTTTGGAAGAACAACTGAGGAAAATTCACAGGAATAAATGTGATGGAACTGGGAAAAACTGCAGACATGGCTCTCTTGAAATCTGAAATAAAAGAGTGCATAGGATATAACCAACATATCAAGCAGCATCTATGGAGAGAGAAAAAACTTGAGTTATACAGCTGCAGATAAATGTTTCTAGATAAATATTGATACGGCGCATGTAATACAAAAGTACAGCATGAAGAATAATTCATTGAACTGCATAATGAGTAACAAGAGCTAAATCATGTAGGAATGAAATATATGGTTTATTCCCCCGTTAAGGTTAAGTTTCTTAGGAATAATGAAGTTATACAAAGTCAGAACTAGTGTACAATGCATAAGTAAAGAGAACGACATCTGGGGCTAAGACACCTCTAGAGACTAATCACGAGAATTTAAAACGGGTATTAAACAACGATATTAAAATTGAGTCTTGATTCAGGTTTTGATTAGAAACTTTGACACTTTATTTGCTCCCACAGATTCATCTTGAACACTGAGTTCTTCCAACAGATTGTCTGTTAACAGGAAGTATTTTTCAATGTGGTCACTCAAACTACATTCATATTTGTCATTTTAAATGAAACCACATTGCGAGCACGGAATACAATGCACTAGACTGGAAGGAGAATGTGAGAATTGCTTTTTACCGGGAGGAATGTTTGGGTATAAGAACGGGTGTATAATCTACTGACCTATAGCTAAGTATGGTATTAACAGGGATTAAAACGCCTCTAAAAATATGAAAAGTATGGAAAACATTGCTGTATCTAGGACATAATATGGTGACATAGTTACTGACCCATAAAACAAACGATAGTATCTTTTGGAAATAGAATGGTTACACAAAATAAGATTCCCACACGGTATATGATGATAATGTGGTAGCACACCTGTACACAAACAGAACATTTGAAGATTATATTCTCTGCTTAAAATTTCCTCACCTGGGCCACACTGTATTTTTCAGACTTCACCATTTCATTGTTTTCTTTCACGATAGTTTCGCTAAGCACATAATTCTTGTCCGCAGATGTTCTACATGTGTTGGGTACGACGAAATCCCTCTTGTTAGACTGCAATGTCGAACATGACTCGTAACGGAATCTCTGAGAGAGCGGATCGCCCCCAAACACTTCAACATAGTTCGGTTGTATCTGAAGGTTTTTACTGGCCTTCTGAATTCCATTCCAAGAATTTCTTGATTCAAAACAACAACAAGTACCCAGGGAATAGTGCCCGTGGACCATGCCATTCCTGTTTAAATGAACTTTAATGGCAAGGATGACTAAAATTATGAAGAGAATGCTTGATATTATTCCCAAAGCTATAACCAAGGAAAGACTCAGTTCAGGTGTGTACCTCGGATCTGAGGACGAGCTGCTGACGCTTGGAAATGATTCAATATTTGTTCCAACAACAGATAATACTATAGTCACAGTGGCAGAGAGTGATGGGATTCCATTATCCTTTACGACCACCACCAGCCTTTGATTAGAGGCATCCCTGTTCAGAATTCGACGGATAGTCCAAACTTCACCAGTGTCTGCGGAAATAGTAAAAAGATTATAATGGGTGGCCTGAAAAACTTGATAAGAGAGTCGAGCATTTTGACCAGAGTCGGCATCGGTTGCCGATACCTTTACAACCAAGGATCCAGGTTCTGCAAACCTGGATATTGTTTCTATTGCTGTTGGCCCGTATTCGGGTAAAGGATGTGTAATCACCGGAGCATTATCATTCTGATCAAGGATAACCACGTTCACTGAAGCATTATCTTTCAGCGCTGGCTCCCCAGAATCCCGCACTTGAACATGAATCTGGAAGCTTTGCAATTGTTCATAGTCAAAAGATCTCTGAGCATAAATGACACCACTCGAAGAATTAATTGAGACATACGATCTTATTGAGGAATTATGAACCAGGGACTCAAAGATAGAAAAGATTATTTGAGCATTTTCGCCTACATCTGAATCAAAGGCTGTCATAGCAAATATGGAAGTCCCAACCACGTTGTTCTCCATAACATTCGCTGTGTATACAGAGCGAGAAAACGCCGGTGCGTTGTCATTTATATCTGAAACCTCTACTCGGATGGTTTTCTTAGAGGTGATTGGAGGGTCTCCCGCATCCGTACATGTTACAACAATATCGTATTTTGATGTGTATTCGCGATCCAATTGATTTTTCACAAGAATTCTGTAATAGTTCTTTATAGAGGAATCTAAATTGAAAGGCAATTGCTTTGGAATGTGACATTGTACTTGACCATTTTGTTCGGAATCACGGTCTTCTGTACTGAAGAGAGCCACGACTGTCCCAAGTGGTGCATCCTCAGAAACAGTGGCTTGCAATGATCGCAAATTTACCTCAGGCGCGTTATCATTCACATCGATAACGTGAACCATTACCTCACAGTACTCGGGAACAGCGCCAGAACCCTTATCCATCGCCTGTATGTTAATCTCAAACGCGCGGTTTTTTTCATAGTCCAAGTTCCCTTTGAGTCTGATTTCACCTGTTTTGGAATTCAGGTCAAAGAGCTCACGAGAAGCGGCAGAAATATGGCTACGGAATGAGTATAATATCTCTCCATTGAGGCCATCGTCCAAGTCAGTCGCGTTCAATTTGATCACCAGGGTTCCTTTCGGTGCAGATTCTAACAGACTGATTCTGTAAACCGGCTGTGAGAAAACAGGCGCATTGTCGTTAAAATCCTTCACTGTGATTATAATCAGAGCAGTCCCTGATCTCGGCGGCAAACCGCCATCTTTAGCTGTTAACGTCACATTGTGCGTTGGTATCGTTTCCCTGTCCAAAGGCTTCTGTAACAATAACACTGGCCGTTTTCCCTTCCCGCTACGCCTTTGCACGTCCAGTGTAAAATACTCATTTGGTTCTAGCTGGTAGGTTTGCAAAGAGTTTGTGCCAATGTCAGGATCGTGCGCGGGTTCAAGAGGAAATCGCATACCCGGTGCTGCAAGCTCCATGATTTCAAGGCGAAGCTGTCTTTTCGGGAAACTAGGAGCATTATCATTTACATCCAGGACCTCCACTTCCACCGGGTGCAGGTTTAGGGGATTTTCAAGCACAACTTCCAACGATAAGCGACAATCGGGATTCGACCCACAAAGGAGTTCTCTGTCGATAATTTCTTTCATAAATAAAATCCCATTCTCCAAATTTACGTCGAAATACTGCTTCCCAGGACCGGACCCTATCCGTAAACCTCGAACCGACAGCTGCTTCACTTCTAAACCTAAATCGGCTGCGATTTGCCCAACAAAGGCTCCTGGTTGCAGTTCTTCAGGAACAGAATAATTGATCTGACCAGATACAACATCCCACCGGGAGAACGCACAGAATAATAATTGCAAATTTACCAGCCAATATATTTTATATTTCATTGCCAGGATAATTCATTCCAATTGTTTCATGCCCCGATTATTTCCTTCATTTTCCTGTGGAGCAGTGAGCCGGCGTTAAATAGAACAAAATAACTACACAAAGAAACTCGTACCTTTTACGTATCTCAAAAAAAATCATTCGTATACTCGCATTTTGCTTAAATTTGGAAGAGCATTACTGCCGAAATTCCACGGAGCTGCTGGTTATCCCGTTTTCACTGTGTCTGATCTTCCGTGATGGCGGCTGAGTCATGAAGGGGGTTGTACGGATCACTCATCACATCTCAGCCCCCGATTGGTGGAGAAACTTATTCATATGCACCAATCACGATTCTGCACATTTCTTAAAGCGAGCTGGGAAAAAAAGGTGCACAGAATTGTATTTATTGTTGTACAATTAAAATTTCTTTCTGCCTCTGGATATTACTTTTTTGTTTGGTTTTGTGTTCTGCTCATCAGGTTTCTCAGAATCTGTATTCAAATTAAAATATTAAACACTAAGTATGAACAAATTGTTTATGAGGCGACAAAGCTGCATTGGACTCAAAAATCTAACCCCAAATTTGACACAGGTATATTATTCTTTCCTCAACTTACAACCATTTTGAGCTCTTGATTATGAGTCTACAGAGCCATGGTATCGCTTGGCATTTAATCAGGAATTATATTTTCAATTTACTGTCATGGTCTGCATTTCGAGTGACAAATATGGGTACGATTTACCCAAATGAACAAACTTAAAGTAGAAATGTAAAATATTGAAGCTTTGAAAAAGGACCGCAAATACTGGAAGAACTACATATGTTTGGCAGCGTCTGCGAGAAGGAAAATGTACCACTTTCAATAATTTGCTGAAAACATTAATATTGGAATATATGACACCAATATTCGAATATATAAGACCTGAAGTTTGTGACCAGTACAAAGAAGCCGGCAGGAAAAATCATGGTGGACACTACCCACGCAACTGCTGCCTTTTCGAAAAATTTAGTTTTGGACATCTCTATAGGGCGTTTAAAAATAATACTTAAGTCCATCTTAAAAGTTTCTTCGCTCAAAGAGTTAATATAATTAACGATTCCATTTAGAAACTCCACCCCCTCCATCTATTACCTCAGTCACTGCACTGAACTGTAAACACTTTAAACCACTTGTTATAATGCTGCTACATTATAAATACATGTTGGTATTTAAGCATACTTGCACATTGTATTCAATATTCGTACTTGCAAACTTACTTTATATGAATATTTATGCTTTATAATTGTTTGGTGGTGTTGTTGCTTGTTGCATGTAGCACCAACACACCATAGCAAGTTCCTATTACATGTAAATGTATCCGGTGAATGAGATGATATATGATCCGTAATTTATTTGTAAACTATCATTGGTTTCTTCCAACGTCTTCGATACAAGCACATTTGGAACTGATTTTGCAGTTTTCACTAACATTCAGTGAAGCAAATGGATTTCTTTTTACAGCATATATTGTAAACTACAACTATACGCGACATAAAACTTTGTTTATTTGTTTATTTAGCGAAATGATGTTTAATTAGTTCCTTAGTTTTTATCGGTGGTTCTATTAAATGACGTCATTCCAAATGACCGTGCCTTGGCTACTTTCGACAAAGCTATACCCATCATGCATTCGTTACTGTCACTGGTCAAGAATTATTCATGGTTCAGATTTGTAGATAGTAACTGGTCTATTTACTCTAACCCAAAATTCATAAGTATCAGTGAAACATCACGAGCATTGTTCAATCACTATCGGTGGTTATCTTTATGCAGAGACTTAAGACAGGGCTTTGGGAAGACTTGATTTAAGTTTAGCTCCTAGTGACTTTCGGATGGTCCATTTTGGAAAAGAATACAGGTATTTTGTTGTTATTTATATTTTTGGAATTGCGATGTGAATGTCATGTTAACAAGTTCTGAAAATAATAAAAACTCTTTGAATCTTGCTGACCCAGGACGGCTATCTGAGCTTAATATTCGTGGTCTCAGTTATTCTATATTGAGATCTAAATGCGAAAATATTTTTGTTGTTTTCTCATTCCTTTATTTATCTCGCGCGCAACCGCACACGCGACTTGATTGAAAGTATTTATGGCAGGCATAGTTTTGCCTTCTGTCATATTTCCCATTTTAAAATAGATCCTTGGTATCTTTGATGCCTGTTTGCGTTGTTAAAAGTTTTAAATGACTGATCTGTTTGAACACGAGATCTTAAAAGGGAGAAAGCTGGCAAACATTCCTCAGCAGTTAAAATACCATTAAAATAACTTCGAACCATCTCGAAATAATTAGAAGAGTTGCTTTATCGGTACAACTCTAAATAATAATTGACATCCATGGGATCTCAGATCATATGGCCTGTTTGACCATTTATCTTCAACGACTTCAATAGCACTTATAAATATGGATGACTGCTGATGATCTCGCACTATCAAATTGCGTTCCGAATTCCAATGAAGCAAACAGTGCCTTCATGCAGCCAGCCCAGGACAAATTTCATTTGCAAGGTATGTAGTGACAAATCAAATATTTTGTATCATGAGAAAACAGGATTCCTCGGGAAGACTCTCATGTTAGGTAAAGCAGAAGGTAAAAGACGTAGATGATGACAGAGGCTACGATGAATAAATAATATTACTCAGACAATGCGTATGACCTTGGGGGATCTTAGAGAGACAGTTTTCAACAAGAAGGCTTGGAGTGCAGGAGTCCATGAGGTCACGAAGAGTCGGACTTGACTAACAACTGAATAACAACAACAGTGACGACTAGCACAACGGTGCATGGCAACTATTGGTTATTGACCATCGCCTAAAATAAGGGGTGTACATCACTTTAAAAAGGAGACTATCAAATATTCAGTCACATTTTTTTCAATAAGATTCTGACTTTCACTAATGCTCAGAAAATTCCCAATACAGCTCGGTCATTTTATGTAAAATAATAGAAAAGTATACAGCAGAGATGGGTCTCAATCCCCGAATTCCCAAAACTTTTTACATCACATGCACTGTACCGGTCCTTATTGCGCAGAACAACGCTAACTTGCAAATGTGTGTAACATCAATAATACTGAAAATTATCAGACCATGTAAACAACGTTTCCTGCTTCTTTTAAATCAACCTAGTGGCAAATGGTGCCGGTGAACCAAGGTGACGTGTGGCGGACATCGAACAAAATTTCTAAATATATTTCCTCTGAACTACTCCCACTGCAATCTGCAGCCTATAATTTCCACTTAAGTAACGTAGTCTTGAAACGTCTTTACGAACTACCGATTTCACATTCTTCCAAAGGACTGGGCGGAATTAACTCACAAGCATGCAGGTATGACACCTTTAAGAGGGCAAAGGTACATCGCCATGGCCGTAAGAGAGGGAAGAGGGGAGGACTTCAAGCCAGGCTGAAACGCCGAGGCATGAGACTTCCTCTACTTAGCATCTTATTAGCAAATGTATACTTGCTGTTGAAAAAAAAACAGACGACCTAAGGGCAAGACAGTTGATTTGGAGGGAAACGAAGGATTACTGAGTTATCTGCTTCACAGAGATATGGCTCACACTGGAAAATCCGGATACATTGGTAAGACTCGAGAGCTTCTCGATATACAGGATGGACCGGACTGTAGATTTGGAGAAGACAAAAGGTGGGGGTCTGTGTTTCATGATAATCTCTTTATGGTGCTCCGACGCAATGGTCTTGTCGCTCTCTTGTTCCCCCCCCCCCCCCACTCCGACCTGGAACCTCTAATGATTACGTGCCGACCGATCAACTTACCAAGAGAGTTTTCCTGCGTGATCGTGACGGCACTTTGCATACCGTCAAAGTCAGACGTGAAACAAACTTTCGAAGTACAGTATTGAATGCCGTTATCGTCAAACAAGAAACAGCCTACCCACAGCACCTTTCAAATCATTGTTGAGGATTTAGTTGAAGTAATCCCTGTCCAATTATTATCAGCTCATTGCCTGTAGCACATACTCGACCACTGTTACACTATGATCAGGAACAAGAACAAGAACAAGTATCTTGTTCTGGGGTATCCAGCACAAGAGAGCACAGCCTCAAATTTGAAGGACGAGCGTTTAGATAAGAGGTAAGGAGGATTTTTTTTATAGCCAGAGAGTCGTGAAGTTGTGGAGTGTTCTGCCATAGACTGCCGTGGAGGCCAAGTCCGTGGATATATCAAGGGCGGAATTGATCGTTTACTGATCGGTCAGGGCTTCAAAGTATATGATAAGAAGGCAGGCGTATGGGGCTGACTGGGATCTTGGGATATGTGATCAGCCATAATGGAATGGCGGAGCTGAATGGCCTAATTCTGCTCCTACGTCTTTTGGTCTTACGGTCTGTAAGTCCTGGTAGAACCATGATCCGCAATTTGTTGAGGGCCAGATCAGTGGGATTCTGATCTGGCGGCTAAGTAAAATTCATCAAAGTACGATCTTCGGATAGCCTGCCAACGTGTGAAGTGGTAATTACAGACCAAACATGAATCACTAAAGAATGATCGGTAGGTCTAGCAGGTCTTGAATTTTGTCACCGCCTGCAACGCGAAACCAGGCGACATATGTGACAACAAAGCTTCTCTCCCATCTCAATACCTTTTCTTATGATCGCTTTGACTGTTCCATGGAGGAACCTTTAAGAACTCCCACAGCTCCGAGGACACTTGATTTCAATTTCTAAGGCCGTCATGAGAGCATCCTTCAGGAGGATGAACCCAAAGAAATCATCCAGCCTCGACAGGGTACCTGGCTAAGTACTAAATACCTGTGCTGATCTACTGCTTGGAGTGTTCAGCGATATTTTTAAACTCTCATTTTTTGCGGTTTGTGGTACCTACCTGAATTCAGCAGGGTGCAATTATACCGGTGGCTAAGAAGAACGTGGTAAACGGCCTCAATGACTATCGTGTATTAGCACTTGTCTCCACAGTGACGAAGTGCTTTGAGAGTTTGATGATTTGAGAATTTGAATGCCTGAATGAAAAATGATTGGATCCGCTACATTTGACTACCATCACAACATATCAACAGAGATACTATTTTCATTGGCTCTTCAGTCCACCCTGAAAACAGTCAACGAAGGTGCATAAATCAGGATGTTTTTCATTGACTACAGCTCGTCATTGAATACTATTATCATCTGCGATTATCAAACGCTGCCTGGGCAGGGTGAAAAGCATTATCAAGGATGCATCTCACCCTAACCATGGACTTTTTACTCTCCTCCCATCCGGTAGGTGCTACCGGAGCCTCCGCTCCCGCACCAGCAGGCACAGGAAGAGCCTCTTCCCTGAGGCTGTGACCCTACTGAACCTCACATCACAGCGCTAAGCAGTATTGCACCCATATTGGTCTGTCTGAGTACTTTTATATTTGAGTGCTGTAGCACTTATATTTTATTCGCAATTATTTTGTAAATAATACTATTCTTCTGCACTTCTGGTTAGGTGCTGATTGCATTTCATTGGCTTTGTATCTGTTCCCGGCACAATGACAATAAAGTTGAATCTAATCTAATCTCAAAACTAATGAATAAAATGTCAAGACTATTCCCTAATAACTCCTTGTGCAACTGGATCCTCGATTTTCTCTTTTGCAGACGACAGTCAGTTCGGATTGGCAACAACATCCCTTCCACAATCAGCACAGGTACTCCACAAGGATGGGTGCTCAGCATCTGCTCTACTTGCCTTATACTGATGACTATGAGGCTACGTTTAGTTGCAATTCCATATTTAAGTCTCCATTACTGAATCAAATATGATGACGAATCAGCATATAGCAGCGTTTCTCAACCTGGGTTCCGTGGAACACTAGGGTTCCGGGAGAGGTCGCTCGCAGTTCCGCGAGAGATCGCGATTAAAAAAAAAAATAAGCACCGTTTTTTGAAGTTCGCGCAACGTGCGATTCTAGCGCTCGCATTGGTGGGCAGTGACAGAGCAGCTGCATTCGCAATGTCACTGGAGCTCACGATCAAATACATAAAGTAAAAACGTTAAGTGTCTATAAGACAGTGAATAAATTCAAATTAAGATATGATTATTACTGTCTATAAAACAGTCAATTCGCTGTGGGGGGCACGCTTCCGGAAATCCCCCACTGTACCCATTGTGACAGCATACTCTCTCTCCAAGTACAGCTGGGTACGAACGTATCCTTGGAAGAGGGGCAGGCTGTGGGCATTCGCTGACCGCGCGACTGACCGCTACCTAATCCCGTGAATGGCCACCTTGGCCAGGCACAGGAGGGAACCCACCGGTAGATCCTTCTCGCGCTCCCTTCCACTACCGTGTTGGGTATCCATACATAAGGAGCGCGGGGCTGAAATCCAGCCAGAACCTGAGCAGCAGCCCCTTCAGATACTCAAACAGGGGCTTCAACCTCTCACACTCCATATAGACGTGGTACACAGACCTCTCCAGACCACAGAATGGACAGGTGGACGGGGTGTCATTGAACCCACTTTAAGACTTGTTGCCCGATACTGTCCCTGGCAACACCTTCCACGCTAGGTCCCCGAAGTACAGGGGAAAGACCTTCATAAGGAGATCTCCACTGGGAATTGCCAGATGGTAATACAGATCGCCAAGGCGAAACTGGTCGGCAGACGAAGGCAAAGAAGTGAAAGGTGTACAAGAGCAACCCGTACACGAAGTGCTTTCGAGCGTCACAGAAGGGCACAGTGGGCATCGCCACGGGACAGCTCACGTTCTACGCGACCGTCTCCCGCGTGGTATCCCAAGGCCTGGGTTCGGTGAGCACTTCCTTCCCATTAGGCGAAGAAAATACATCACCCATCGCATGCCATCTCGGAGGGTGGTCGCAAAACAGGCATCTCTGCAGAGTCCTGTAGCGGAGGGCCGTCAGGTGGGTAAATGTCTGACCACCCTCCGCGATCGGAAGACTCAGGACCACAGCAGGGACCCGATGTCTCATTTTGCCCCAGATGAAGTTCACCAGCCTCTTCCAGGTCCTGGAGACAAAGACAGTGGGCAGGACTAAAGTAATCAGCCGGTACGATATATTTACAATGAAAGCTACTTATCAAAGGGTTTTATATGTTCTGGTGATCGAAGTTGTCCTATTCCAACTAAGCAGACCGGGCAGCATGTATGGAAAAAAATACAATCGTCGTTTCGGGCCGAAAACCTTCAGCAGGACTTCCTCAGGCGTCAAGTTATCCCTCTGGTTCAAGAGCCTGATAGCTCAGGGTTAATAACTGTTCTTGAACCTACTGTTATGGGTCCTGAGGCTCCTGTACCTCTAATCCCCTGATCAGGACTGGCTTATGGACCTCTTGTTTCGTCCTCCAGTACTCAATAACCAGTTCCTTAGTCTTGCTGACTTTGAGTGAGAGGGTTTTTTGTGGCATGACTCAGGCAGATTTGTATCTATATGCCAGCCTTTGACCTCGCAAAATACAAACTCTCGCACTCGTCCCAATAACAGACCATTTGGCAGTTATCTGCGCAACGTCCTTTCTGGTCAATACATTACTTTATTCTTTGACAATCTTCTTCACTATCCACATCTTATATCAATTTTTGTGTCACCTGCAATTATACCTCCTCTAATTTCATCCAGCTATATATTACAATGATCAAAAAGACCCAATAACTTTGCTTGCAAATCACCAGTTCTCCAGTTTTAAAAAACAGTACTCTACTACCCTGTTCTTTTTATAAACGTCTAAACTGGATATAATTTATCATTTCACCGTGGATCCCATGCAACGTATTCTTCTGGACCATGGGACAATTTTTCAAACGCCTTACGAAGGTAATCTTAGACAATTTCCTCCTCCTACACTCCTCAACAATCTTCGTCATTTCTTAAAAAAATAATCAATCTGATATGCGAGCCATGCCCATCCGTGCAAGAAATCATGCCGACTATAATCAATAAATAAATTCTTATCCAGATGCAAGTAAATTGTGGTTATAAAAATGTTCTCCCATATGTTTCTACTACAGATGCAAGCAGACAAATATAGTCAGAATTTGGTTGTAAATGCGCGCCATTATTGCTGGATATACATCTCCAAATATAGTTGCAAATCCCAATATTCTGCTTTAAACTTCCTGTTTAAATCGCAGTGCCAAAAATTTCTTAGGTGCTTGCCCTGTCCGCCTTAGAGAACAGCGTAATATGGAAGTTTTCAGGAGCATGGTCAATCCTCCTCTCCCTTACTTGCAAAAAGAACAATCAGAATCAGCTTTAATACCACGGACATATATCGTGAAATCCGTTAACTGCGGCAGCAGTACTATGCAATGCATGACAAATACTGAGAAAATAGAATTACGGTAAGTATATATGTGTATATAATTAGTTAGATTAAATAAGTACTGCACAATCAGATGTAAAACGTACTGAAATAGTGTTTGTGGTTTCATTGTCCATTTAGAAATCGGATGGTAGAGGAGAGGGAGCTGTCCTGAATCGCTGAGTGTGTGCCCTTCAACTTCTGTACCTCCTTCCTGACGGTAGCAATGCGAAGATGGCATGTTCTAGGTGCTGGGGTCCTTAATGGTAGTTGCAGATGTCTTGGATACTACGGAGGCAAGTATCCACGGTGGAGCTGACTAATTTTACAAATTTCTGCGGTTTACTTCGATCGTGCGCAGTTGCCCCCCCCCCCAAAAGAAAAACAGACGCTGATGCAGCCATTCAGAATGCTCGCCACGGTACATTTGTAGAAGTTTTCGAGGCTTTTAGGTGACAAACCAGGTCTACTCGAACTTCTTATGAAATATAGACGCCGTCTTGCCTTCTTTATACACGCATCAATATGTTGCGACCTGGATGGGTCCTCAGAAATATAGACACCCAAGAACTTCAATTTGCTCACTCTCTCCACTTCTGATCTTTCTGTGAGGATTGGTCTGTGTTCCCTCCCCGACTTACACTTTCCGTAGTCCAATCATTGAACACAATGAACTTACGGAACCACAAAGATAGTGCTACGTTTAACTGACCTATACAATAGACCATTCCTAATTACCAGTTTAAAACTCTGGGGCTCACTGGAGTAAATAAGAGTGTGAGTACCAGTACCATAAAAGTCATGGTGGTTGCAAAGGTCATTCACAAAGACGTCCTGAAGGGAAATTGTTTTGGATATGATATAAGATCTTGCTTAGTGATCTATTTCCCAAAGCAAGTACCGAAGAGCATTATATCATTTCTGTTGCCTTAACAGTACGGAATTTTCGCATATTCAAGTGTTAGATCATAGGATGTATTGCCGTTAAAATATTCTGATCAGAACGGAATTAAACTGAAGTGAAGCCATTTGTCCATGTGGTCAATATGTTTAATGTATCTTTTTAAGCTATTGCTGAATGTGTAAATAGTCATAGTAATTAAGCCTTTAAAAATAACATTTGAAAAGATCCCTGCATTTTGTTGCTTCTGTCAAATCATCAAATGCATTTTAGAAACAATATTCTCAAATGTTATCGTTACTGTAGTCAAGAAATATAGCGGCCAGCTTGTGCAGTACCGGTGGTGGTATCTGAGAGAGAAAACAAAAGTTATTGACGCAGATGCATTTTTAGCAAATTGTAAATAATGGGAATGAATGAGAAAGCTTTGATTGGACATTCTGGTGAGTATGTCTCCGGTTCTGTGCTGTATAACTCTATGACGAGTTGACTTTGCTAAACTACATTTTGAGGTAAGCCTTGAAGAGGCGAAATATATTCTTCCAAGGGGTCATTCAAAAAAATCAATGTTTAGGAGACCACATCATTAGTACGGAATGCAATGCGCTTGATTGGAAGAAAAATAAAACAATTGTTTTGCACCTGGAGAAGGCTGAGAATTGAGTAGATTATCAAACAGTATTGGTTAGCGAGATTAAAAAATGCCTCGACAGAACCACATCGAAAGCAATATTGTTTCCAAACATAATGAGATAGTCAATATCCCATAACCTGACCCAAAACCATGACGTTTGGATATAGATGAGCATAGAAACATTTTTTTACCAAATGCCTCAATAGATTGATGGGCTGCCAAAATAATTCTTTTGCAAAAAACATATCCAAATACACCCCTCTGCTTAAAATCATCTCACCTCCGTGAAACTGTCTTTCTTAAAATTCGCCATTCCAGTACATTCTTTCCCGATCGATTCGTTCAGCACAAAATTATTTTCTTTAGAAGTTCTACAGTTATTGGGAACGATAATGTCCCTTTTGACAGACTGTAATGTCGAACATGATTCGTAACGAAATCTCTGGGAGAGCGGATCGCCCCCAAACACTTCAACATAGTTTGGCGATATCTGGAGGCTTTTACTGGCTTTCTGAATTCCATTCAGAGAATCTCTTGAGTCAAAGCAGCAACAACTACCCAGGGAACGCTGCTGGTATACCACAGCATTCCTGTTCTTGTGAACTTTAACGGCGAGGATGACTAAAATTATCAGGAAAATGCTAGATATTATTCCCAAAGTTATAACCAAGGTAAGGCTCAGTTCAGGAATGATCCTTTGATCTGCCGAGGAACTACTGGCACTGGAGTACTTCCCACTATCAGTCCCAATCACAGATAATACTATAGTCACAGTGGCAGAGAGGGATGGTATCCCATTATCTTTTACCACAACCACAAGCCTTTGATTTGACGCGTCCTTGCTCAGAACTCGACGGACAGTCCAAATTTTGCCAGTATCTGCAGAGATCGTGAAAAGGTTATGATGGGTAGCCTGCAAAATCTGATAAGAGAGTCGTGCATTTTGACCGGAGTCGGCATCAGAAGCGGATACCTTCAGAACGAAGGATCCTGGTTCTGCGAACCTGGATAATGTTTCTTTTGCTGTTGAGCCGTATTCGGGCAAAGGATTTATAATCACCGGAGCATTATCATTCTGATCAAGGATAACAACGTTTACCGAGGCATTACTTTTGAGCGGTGGGTCACCAGAGTCCCGCACTTGAACTTGGATCTGGAAGTTCTTCAATTGCTCGTAATCAAAAGTTCTCTGAGCATATATTACACCATTCGCCGAATTAATTGAAACAAAAGAGGCTACTGAGGAATTTTGAACCTTAGACTCCAGGATAGAAAAATTCAGTCGTGCGTTTTCCCCTGCGTCTGTATCGAAGGCCGTCAGGGAAAATATGGAAGCTCCAATAACGTTGTTTTCCATAACATTTGCTGTATATACTGGGTGAGAAAACTTTGGGACGTTGTCGTTTATATCCAAAACCACCACCCTCATGGTTTTCGTGGAGGTGAGAGGAGGGTTGCCAGAATCTATACATGTTATAGCAATATCATACCTGGGGACGTTTTCGCGATCCAGCTGATGTTGTATGAGTACTCTGTAATAGTTCATCGTGGATGAATCCAGCTGAAAGGGTGGCTGGCTCGAAATTTGACATTGCACCTGACCATTTTGTCCGGCGTCTCTGTCTTCTGCAGTGAACAGAGCCACTACAGTGCCAGGTGGATCTTCCTCCGAAACAGTAGTTGATGAAGACCGCAGAGAGACCTCCGGTGCATTATCATTAACATCAACAACCTCAACCACTACGTCACAGTACTCGGGTATAGCGCCAGGACCCTTATCCATCGCTTGTATATTAATTTCAAAGACTTTAGTCTCTTCATAGTCCAAGCTCCCTCTGAGTGTGATTTCACCTGTTTTGGAATTCAGATCAAAGATTTTACGTGTAGAGGCAGAAATATGGCTACCGAACGAATACACTATTTCTCCATTTAGGCCATCGTCCAGATCAGTCGCGTTCAATGTGATAATTAGTGTCCCTTTCGGTGCAGATTCCAACAAACTAACTTTATAAATAGGCTGGAAGAAAACAGGTGCATTGTCGTTAACATCCTTCACTGTGACTATAATCTCAGTCGTTCCTGATCTCGGAGGCACACCTCCGTCTATAGCGATTAGAGTTAAATTGTGGGTTGGTTTTGTTTCTCTGTCTAGAGGTTTCTGTAACAACAATACTGGCCGTTTCCGCTTCGCATTGCGACTTTGTCCGTCCAAAGTAAAATATTCATTTGGTTGGAGCTGGTAGTTTTTCAGGGCGTTAGTACCACTATCTGGATCCTGTGCGGGCTCAAGTGGAATTCTCATTCCCGGTGTTGCAGGCTCTAGGATTTCAAGGCGAAGCTGACTCTTTGCGAAACTGGGGGCATTGTCATTTATATCGAGAATCTCCACTTCCACGGGATGCAGGCTCGGGGGATTTTCAAGCGCAGCGTTTAAGGATAAGTAGCAATCAGGATTCGACCCACAAAGCAGTTCCCTGTCGATAATTTCCTTCACAAATAAAATCCCGTTCTCCCAATTTACGTCGAAATACTGCTTCCTTGCATTGGGCGCTATCCGCAATTTGCGAGTCGACAGCTGCTTCACATCTAAACCTAAATCGGCCACGATTTTCCCAACAAAGGCTCCCGGTTGTAGTTCTTCAGGAACAGAATAACGAATCTGCCCAGTCACTACATCCCACAGTAAGAACATACAGCACCAGTATTGGCATCTCAGCAACCAATATATTTTATATTTCATTGCCCGTAGAAATCATCCCAAAGGCTTTAGGCCCTGACTGTTTTCTCCATTGTCCTTTAAACAGCAAGTCAGCATTAGACAGAACAAAAGAACAA
Organism: Mobula hypostoma; assembly: GCF_963921235.1. NCBI lineage: Eukaryota > Metazoa > Chordata > Chondrichthyes > Myliobatiformes > Myliobatidae > Mobula > Mobula hypostoma. The sequence goes on from NC_086103.1 coordinate 9,189,529, forward strand.
CACAGAAACTACCCGTACCTCTTGGAAATTCCTCGAACTATGTCATTCAAATGCTTGCATTCTTGCCCATGGTTGCTCGCGGATTCCTGCTCCCCGCAAAAAAAAATCCCAGCGAGCTGCTAGCTATCCTCTTTTCACTGTGCCCGATGTGACGCGTAAGTTGATGCGTCGTGAAGGGGCTGTCCGGATCACTCGTCACATCCCAGCTCGCGATTGGTGGAGAATCTCATTGCTATTTGGCCAATCAGTAGATCTCTTGTTTCTTAAAGCTGGAAGGATTTAAAGTTCCACAGAATTATTTTATTTACAGTTGCAGAATTAAAATTACTTTCAGCTTGTAGATCTTTTTTTGCCCGCTTTGAATTACGTTTTGCTGATCCTATTCTCAGAATTGATCTTCGAAATTTTATACCAGTGGCCGACTGCGAGGAAGCAGAGAAGAGTGAGAAACAAATAGAACGACTACCAATGGGTTCACGAAACTCCTCGGTGATCTTACATGGCAGGTAAAGCTTTACCAGCTGTCATAGATACCATGGCCATATAACGGTTGTTGAATATCTTGAAAACCAGAATATTTCAAATATCCATAAAATTGGAGTAATAGATTTTTTCCAAAAATAGAAAAAAAATTTAAGAAATTAGAAGAAAATTAGTTGCACACAACCTCAATCAGGCAAAACATATTATAAAACAAGAACCATATCCGAATAAAATTGAATGAAAAAAATCAGAATTTTTGTTCTTCCACACCCCTGCGCCGTAAGTTGAAAACCACGTAAAATCAATCAGTACATGAGGAAATCTGCAGATGCTGGAAATTCAAGCAACACACACAAGAAATGTTGGTGAATGCAGCAGGCCAGGCAGCGTCTATAGGAAGAGGTACAGTCGACGTTTCAGTCCGAGACCCTTGTTCAGGACTAACTAAAAGGAGAGATAGTCAGATATTTGAAGTGGGAGGGGGATGGGGAGATCCGAAATGATAGGAGAAGACAGGAGGGAGAGGGATGGAGCTAAGAGCTGGAAAGTTGCTTGGCCAAAGGGACACGAGGCTGGAGAAGGGAGAGGATCATGGGACGGAAGGCCTCTGGAGAAAGAAAAGGGAAGGGGGGAAAGTCCAGAGGATGGGCAAAGAGTTATAGTGAAAGGGACAGAGGGAGAAAAAAGAGGATAAAAGGGAAAAGAAAAGGAAGAATAAATAAATAAATAAATGAATAAATCAATCAATCAATCAATCAATCAGTCAATAAGGGATGGGGTACGAAGGGGAGGTGGACATTAACGGAAGTTGGAGAAGTAAATGTTCATGCCATCAGGTTGGAGGACACCCAGACGGAATATAAGGTGTTGTTCCTCCAACCTAAGAGTGGCTTCATCTTGACAGTAGAGGTGGACATGGATAGACATATCAGAATGGAAATGGGACGTGGAATTAAAATGTGTGGCCACTGGGAGGCCTTAAAATGTGTGCTCCCTAGGCCTCCCGTCCCATGATCCTCTCCCTTCTGGCTGAAGGATTGGACCAGGGGCCAGGGATTCTTATTTTTTGGATCATAATAAGACAGGGGCTTATTAGGGAGAGTCAACATGGCTTGGTGCGTGGTAGATCATGTTTGACCAATCTGTTGGAGTTTTTCGAGGTGGTTACCAGGAAAGTGGATGAAGGGAAGGCAGTGGATATTGTCTCCATGGACTTCAGTAAGGCCTTTGACAAGGTCCCGCATGGGAGGTTAGTTAGGAAAATTCAGTCGCTAGTTATACATGGAGAGGTGGTAAATTGGATTGGACATTGGCTCGATGGAAGAAGCCAGAGAGTGGTGGTAGAAAATTGCTTCTCTGAGTGGTGTGCCACAGGGATCAGTGCTGGGTCCATTGTTATTTGTCATCTATATCAATGATCTGGATGATAATATGGTAAATTGGATCAGCAAGTTTGCTGATGATACAAAGATTGGAGGTGTAGTAGACAGCGAGGAAGGTTTTCAGAGTCTGCAGAGGGACGTGGACCAGCTGGAAAAATGGGCTGAAAAATGGCAGATGGAGTTTAATACTGACAAGTGTGAGGTATTGCACGTTGGAAGGACAAACCAACGTAGAACATACAGGGTTAATGGTAAGGCACTGAGGAGTGCAGTGGAACAGAGGGATCTGGGAATACAAATACAAAATTCCCTAAAAGTGTCGTCACAGGTAGATAGGGTCGTAAAGAGAGCTTTTGGTACATTGGCCTTTATTAATCGAAGTATTGAGTATAAGAGCTGGAATGTTATGATAAGGTTGTATAAGGCCGAATCTGGAGGATTGTGTTCAGTTTTGGTCACCAAATTACAGGAAGGATATAAATAAGGTTAAAAGAGTGCAGAGAAGATTTACAAGGATGTTGCCGGGACTTGAGCAACTCAGTTACAGAGAAAGGTTGAATAGGTTAGGACTTTATTCCCTGGAGCGTAGAAAAATGAGGGGAGATTTGATAGAGGTAAATAAAATTATGATGGGTATAGATAGAATGAATGTAAGCAGGCTTTTTCCACTGAGGCAAGGGGAGAAAAAAAACAGAGGACATGGGTTAAGGGTGAGGGGGGAAAAGTTTAAAGGGAACATTGGGGGGGGGGCTTCTTCACACAGAGAGTGGTGGGAGTATGGAATGAGCTGCCAGACGACGTGGTAAATGCGGGTTCTTTTTTAAAATTTAAGAATAAGTTGGACAGATACATGGATGGGAGGTGTATGGAGGGATATGGTCCGTTTGCAGGTCAGTGGGACTAGGCAGAAAATGGTTCGGCATAGCCAAGAAGGGCCAAAGGGCCTGTTTCTGTGCTGTAGTTTCTATGGTTCTACGGTTCTATGGTTCATTGGGATCTATTCTGTGGCAGGTACGACCTGTATAAAAAGGACGGGTTGCACTTGAATCCGAGGGGGACGAATATCCTGGCGGGTTGGTGGTGGTGGTGGTGGGGATAGGGTGAGGTTATGGGTTCATAATGCTATTGGAGAGGGTTTAATATACATTTGCAGGTGGAGATGGGTACCTTAGTGAAGAGGCAGAGGATGGAGAGGTTGGAGCACAAATAGAGACAGCTTGTAGGGAGTTTGTGAGTCTCATCGTCCAGTCCGTGAGTATGCATTCTGGTTCAGGGTCCGATCCGTGGACTCAGGATTCCGGGTCTTCCAGCTGTCCCTTGTTTTGTTTGAGTTAATCATAGGCACCTGATTCCCATCTTGGAGCTTGGAATGTAAGTAGCCTTGGGGTAGAGTGTGGGCTGCTGGTTTGTCTTGTCAAGATTCGCTGGGCGCAACCTGCCGGCGGAAGGCTAGAGCGGCCACTTGCCATCTTTAGGCCGCGTTGGGGAACCAACCCCTCATGGAGCCTTGCTGTCAGTAGTCGGAGCTGTCTTTGCTATATGTATTCGGCTGTTTCCCCGGCCAGCTGAGTGGCTTCCAGCCACTCCGAGCTCGGTAGGGATCTGGCTGTTTCCGTAGCCAGCCGAGATTTCTGGCCGTAACTGCTACTCGGAGCAACCCGATGCAGAGATAGAACTGTCTGTCGTTCTTTGGTGTTTCTCTCTTCTTGTCCTCGCCTCCGTGAGGTAAGTCAGGTCTTTCTGCCGTTACCCGACAGATGGACCTATTCCACCTTGGTGCGGAGATAAAGTTGAGTCCTGGCTTGTCTAAGGATAAGTCCCGGCTCTATGTCTATGTACTGTCCTGTTTCATGTTGGTGTCGTGTTAAAGATGAAACCCGGCTTCTCGAAGGATAAGTCCCTGCTCTGTGTTGAGGTACAGTTCCCAGACTGTCTCCGAGCTCCAGCCTCCGAGTTATCAGCCTCCGCATTCCCAGACACCAGCTCCCAGCCTGCAAGCCTCAAGACCCGAGACCCCAGCCTGCAAGCCTCAAGACTAGACCCCAACCTGCAAGCCTCAATCCTCAAGACCCAAGACCCCTGCCACAATCCTCCAGAGCCAGGACCCCAGCCTCAAGCCTCAAGAGCCAAGACCCCAGGCTCAAGCCTCAAGAGCCAAGACGCCAGGCTCAAGCCTCAAGAGCCAAGACCCCAGGCTCAAGCCTCAAGAGCCAAGACCTCAGGACCCCAGCCTGTCTCCAAGCTCAGGCCACTAGACCCCAACCACGTCCTGTCCTAAAGCAATGTCCTGTCCTTGCCTGGTTCTGGGGCCCAAGCCCGAGGCAAGACCTAGGTTCAGGGTCCTTGTCCAGTCTCTGGTTCGGAGTCCAAGCCTTGTCTCCTAGTTCATGTTTTCTAGACCTGGTCCCGCTCTCCCTAGCCCAGGCTCCTATTTCTTAGTTCCTTGTCCGGGTTCCCTGTCTAGTCCATGTGCTAGCCCAAGTCTGCATTCTTGTCCCTGCTCCTTGTCTGTATCCTGTCGTGTCCCTACTCTGGTGAAGTCCTGTCCCTTGTACTTCAGTGTCTGTGTCTTGCATTTGGGTCCGCTTCCAACGCCCCCATTGTGACAGTGAGGAAGGATAAGCAGATGTTAGAGCAAAGATACAGTCAGCCTGATGGTTTGAGTCGTGTCTATTTAAATGCAAGTCGTATCATAAACAAGGCGGATGAACTCACAGCGTCGATCAATACATGGAATTATGACGTTGTGGCTATTGCAGAGACTTGGATGTCTCAGGAGCAGGAAAGGCTGCTGAATGTGTCAGGCTTTAAATTTCCCCAAAAGAACAGAGAGGGAGGCAAAAGAGGTGGGCCGTGGCATTGCTAATTGGGGATGGTGTCACGGATGCACAGAAGGAAGAAGTCCTGGAGGGCTGGTCTATTGAGTCAGTGTAAGTGGAAGCAAGGAACGCGAAAGGGGGAATAACTCCACTGAGTGTATTTTATAGACCCCCCAATAGTAACAGTGAGCTGATAGGGAAGAAGATTCTGGAACGGTGCAGTAATAATATGGTATTGTGATGGGAGATTTTAACGTTCCTAATATTGATTGGCGTCTACTTAGCGCAACGGGGTTTATATGGGGTGAAGTTTCTTAGGTGTGTTCAGGAAAGTTTCCTGACGCAATATGTAGATAAGCCAACTAGAGGAGAGGCTGTACTTGATCTGGTATTGGGAAATGAACATGGTCAGGAGTCAGATCTATCGGTGGAACAGCATTTTGGAGGGAGTGGCCACAATTCTATCTCCTTCACTATAGCACTGAAGAGGGATAGGAACAGACAATTTGGGAAAAGATGTAAATGTTTTTTTAGTTCCATCGAACTCAATATATAAGTTTGTTGATGACACCACAATTGTAGGCCGTATCTCAGGTAATGATGAGTTTAAGTATAGAGAGGAAATTAAGAACCTGGTGGCATGGTGCGAAGACAATAACCTCTCCCTGAACGAATTCTTTGTTGACTTCAGAAGAAGTAGCGGACCGCACGACCGCATATCCATCGGTGGTGCGCAAGTGGAACAGGTCAAAAGCTTTCAGTTCCTCGGGGTAAATATCCCAAATGTCCTGACTTGGTCCAACCAAGCAGAGTCCACTGCCAAGAAGGCCCACCAGCGAGGAAGATGAAGCAATTTGGCCTGTCCCCTAAAACTCTCACAATTTGTTATCGATGCACAGCAGAAAGCATTCTTCTAGGCTGCATCACAAACTGGTACGGAAGTTGTCCTCTCCAAGACCGGAAGAAGTTGCAGAAGATTGTGAACACGGCGCAGCACATCACACAAACCAATCTTCCGCTCTTGGACTCACTTTACACCGCACGCTGTCGGAGCAGTGCTGCCAGGATAATCAAGGTCACGACCCACCCAGCCAACACAATTTTCGTCCCTCTTCCCTCCGGGCGAAGTCTCAGGAGCTTGAAGACTCGTACGGCCAGATGTGGGAACAGCTTCTTTCCAACAGTGATAAAACTGCTGAACGGATCCTGACCCGGACCTGGGCCGTACCCTTCAAATATCCGGACCTGCCTCTCGGTTTTTTTGCACTATCTTACTTTCCCTTTTCTATTTTCTATTTATGATTTATAATTTAAATTTTAAATATTTATTATCGATTTGTACTCCAGGGAGCACGAAGCGCAGAATCTAATATCCCTGTGATGATTGAACGCTCTAGTATCAATTGTTTGGCGACAATAAAGTATAAAGTATAAATGGGGAAGGGGGAAATATGATACTATTTGGCAGGGACTTGGGAGCATAAATTGGGAGCAGATGTTCTCAAGGAAATGCACGGTAGAAATGTGGTAAATTTTCAGGGAACATTTCTTGAAACTTTCGTAAGCTTTTCTTTTCTTAACTAGATTTTCTACATCCATTGTACACCATGGTTCTTTCACCCTTCCAGCCTTTCCCTGTCTCAATGGAACATACCTATGCAGAACTCCATGCCATTCAAGACACTAGGTACTGTTAGAGCTCTAGAAAATTACAAGTTTGCTAGGAAGGAGTTTAAAATGGAATTCGGAGAGCCAGAAGTGGCCACGAGAAGGCCTCAGTGTGCAGGAATAACGAAAACCTGAAGGTATTCCGAAAGTATGTGAAGAGCAACAGGATGAGCAGTGTGAGAATACGACCAATCAGGTGCGATAGTGCAAAGGTGCATAGGGTCGGAGGAGATAACGGAGGTACTTAATGAATTCTTTCCTTCAGTATTGACCAGGGAAAAAAGACCTTGGCAGTTGTGGGGATGACTTAAAGCGGAGTGAAAAGCTTGAGCATATAGACATTAAGTAAGAGGATGTGCTGGAGCCTTTGAAAAGCATTAAGTTGGCTAAGTCACCGAGACCGGATGAGATATACCGCAGGCTAGTGTGGGAAGCAAGGGAGGAGGTTGCTCAGCCTCTTGCAATGATCTTTGCCTCTTCAGTCGGGACGGGATATGTACCGGAGAATCGGAATGTTGCAAATGTTGTTTCCTTGTTCAACAAACGAAGTAGAGATAACTCAGGAAATTATAGACCAGTGAGTTTGACTTCAGTGGTGGGCAAGTTGTTGGGGAGGAACCTGAGAGGCGGGATTTATGAGCATTTGGAGTGACATAATCTAATTAGGGATATTCACCATGGCTTTGTCAAGGGCAGGTCGTGCCTGACGAGCCTGATTGAATTCTTCGAGGAAGCAAAAAAATACAGTGATGAAGGTAGAATAGTAGATGTAGTATATGTGGATTTTAGCAAGGCATTTGAAAAGGTTCCCCATGCAAGGCTCCTTCAGAAAGTAAGAAGGCATGGGATCCAAGGAGACCTTGTTTTGTGGATTCAGAATTGGCTTGCCCACAGAAGTCAGAGGATGCTTGTAGGTGGTTCGTATTCTGTATGGAGTTTGGTAACCAATGTTGTTCCGCTGGGATCTGTTTTGGGAACCCTACTCTTTGTGATTTTTATAAATGACCCTGATTAAGAAGGTCGAGGGTGGGTTAGTAAGTATGCTTATGACTCAAAGTTTGGGAGTGTTGTAGATAGTCTGCAGGGTTGTCAGAGGTTACAGCAGGACATTGATACGAGTCAGTCATTGATACGGGCTGAGAAGTGGCAGATGGACTTCAACCCAGATAAGTGTGAAGTGATTCATTTCGATAGGTCAAATTTGAAGAGGGAATACAATTTTAATGGTAAGACTCTTGGCAGTGTGGATTTTGGGATCTGTGTCCATCGGACACTCAGAGCTGCTGTGCAGGTTGACAGCATTGTTAACAAGGCGCACGGTCTGTTGGCATTCGTCAACCGTAGGATTGAGATCAGGAGCCGTAAGCTGATGTTACAGTTTTATAAGACCTTGGTCAGACCCCACTTGGAGTACTATGTTCAGTTCTGGTCACTTCACTACGGGAAGGATATGGATATTATAGAGCGAATGCTGAGGAGATTTACAAGGATGTTGCCTCAATTGGAGGGCGTACTTTATGAGAATAGGTTGAGTGAACTTGGCCTTTTCTCTTTGGAGCGACGGAGGATGAGAGGTGACCTGATAGATGTATATAAGAAGATGAGGGGCATTGATCGTGTGGATAGCGTGAGGCTTTTCCCCAGGGCTGAAATGGCTAAAACGAGGGGGCATAGTTTTGAGAGACGTTCGAGTAGGGGAACTCTTTGCATCGAGTGACAACAATGCCATTAGTTCCAAAGTAAATATGCAAAAAAAGGTAGGATTCTTTGGCGGGAAGAGAAAGCCCAATGTTGATGGTGTCAGAATGATCTGTCATGCGTCGATTGGGACAGCGATTTTCAGACAAATGTGCACTTAGAAAGTGGGAGGCCTTCAAATATGAAATTTTGAGAGTACAAAGCGTGTATGTGCCTGCCAGAATAAAGGATAAGGATAGTGAGTGTTGCGAACCTTGGTTTTTTAGTGGATACTGGGCTATCAATAAAGAGGTTTGGATAAGTACATGGACGATAAGGCTACAGTCACGATGCAGTTCAATGGGAGCGGACAGTAGGAAGGGCTACGGCATGGACCGATGGGCCTGTTAAGCGCTGTACCTCTCTATGACTCTATGATTCTACGATTCCCGCCATACTCTGGATGAATGGAAAATGTTCCTTGATTCCCTCTAAAGCTCAAGTTTGTGCTCTACATACCCAAAGCTAACTCTGGATCTAGATCCAAAAATATCGATCATCCATTTCCATGTTCAATTGTTGTATAACCTGTTGAGTCATTCAGCATTTTTCTGCTGTTCCAGATTTCAACATCTAGATTGTCCTGTGACAGTTTAAACCTATGCTCTCTTGTCTTTGATACTTCTGCTACAGGGAAATGTTTTCTGCTAAATGCATTGTGTATTCTCTGTAAATATTTGTATATCTAAAACATTTCCTTCATCCAAGAAAACCAATTCTAGTCCCTATCCATAACTGCATCCCCCCGAAGGCAGCCTGAGGGAAATCTCATTTGTATTAGTTCCAGTTTAATCAAGACATTCGTAACATGTGGTGACCAGTGCTGCACACACTATTTAATTACCGATAAGCAAAGTTCTCTAAATCTCTACCACAATATTTATGTATTTATGTTATTTAGAGATGCAACACTGAACGATCCATTCTGGCCCAATGAGCCGCGCTGCCTCACACCAACCCACCAATAGTTAACTCTAGCCTGATCATAGGGCAATTTACAATGATCAATTAACTTGATAACCCGTAGGTCTTTAGACTATGGAGGAAACTGGCGCACACGAAGGAAACCTGTGCAGCCATGGGGAGTACGTACTCCTTGCAGACAGCGCCGGAAATGAACTCCAAACTCCAGCGCCCAGACCAAAGGTACTGTTGCACTAGCTACGGTGGCCTCTCCCCTCACCTTACTGCTTATATCGTATGATTCAGCAGTTGAGATCTCCTGTAGCAGAAGTCTTATTCGCCACATATCTAGCTGTGCTGCCGCCATCAAGGATCCTTGGATTTCCACACCAATGTCGCCATATTGCACAATGCTTCCTGAGCTAATACGATTCACTGAGTATGTCCTATCATTTTGTTTTCCCAGAATGCACCACCTCTGATTCATTACGATTTAATCACTCAATTGTTCTTCACCTTTAATGGTTTTTACAACAGCCATTTTAAAAAAACTTTTTAAAATGTGATACAGCGCAGAACAGGCTCTGCTTGCCTTTCGAGCCGCGCCGCCCAGCAACGCACAGATTTAACTCATCCCAAATTCGAGACAATTCTACAATTTCCAATTAACTTACTAACTGGTACGTTTTTTGACTGAGGAAAGAAACTGGAGCTCCCGGATGAAAGCCAGCCGTACACGGAAAGGAACTACAATCCTACTTACAGAGGACGCCTGAACTGATTTCCAAACTTCGACACCACAAGCAATAATAGTGTCGCGCCAAGACTGAAGAACAAAACTAAACTCTAAAAATTCAATCAAGGGGCATCGTACTAAACACAAACAAGAGAAAATCTGCTGATGCTGGAATTCCAAAGAACACAGAGAAAATGCTGGATAAATTCAGCTGGCCATGTGCCATCTATGGAAAAGAGTACAGTCGACGTTTCGGGCCGAGACCATTCATTGGGACTGGAAAAAAGCTGAGGAGTCAAAGAAAGTGGGGCGGGAGGAGGGGAGGAAGAACCACACAACGATACGTGATACCGGGAGGGGGAAGGATGAAGAAAAACCTCGGAAGTTGATGGTGAAAGAGGACAGAAGGCCATGGAAGAAAGAAAAGGGGGAGCAACACCAGAGGGAGGTGAGAGGCAGGCAAAGAGAGAAAGTGAGAGAGGAATGAGGAATGGTAAGAGGGTGAGGGGAGGGCATTACCGGAAGTCTGAGAAATCGATGCTCATGCTATCAGGTTGGAGGCTACCCAAATGGAATATAAAGTGTTGCTCCTCTAACCTGAGTGTGGCCTCATCACGACAGTAGAGGAGGCCAGGAACTGACATTTTGGAATGGGAATAGGTAGTAGAATTAAAATAGATGGCCACTGGGAGATCCCGCTTTTTTTCTGCTTTCCGCAGGGATCGCTCCCTACACTGCCACAGAATCCTTCACCTGAACTTGGGATCCGAAATTTTTATTGTCTCGTAGTCAAAGAATCTCTAAGCAAATATGACACCACTCTGGAAGTTCATGTATACATATGAGCCTACGGATGAATTCAGGATAATAAAGTTCAATCGGCTTTCCGTCCTGTGTCGGGACCGAAGGCTGTCAGGGAGAATACGGAGCCCCGAATAACGTTGTTTTCCATGACATTTCCCGCGTGTACAAATTGTATAAAACTAGGCCCGTCATCGTTTACGGTTGAAACTTCCATAAATGTGAGGGAAAGCTTTCCCTGCATCTGTGCAAATTACAGTAGTGTCATATTGGGAGATAGTATCGTGATCCAGCACATGATCTGTAGGCGATTTCCTACTGCTCTTCAGAGAGGAATTTAACTTAAAGGGATGTTTACTCTTCATTTGACATTGTACCTTTTTCCCATAATCGGTATTTTCTAGACTGAGATGGGAGGCAATAGAGACAATGGATCAATCAACAATAGACGGAGATGGACGGAATGCTTGGTTCATGCTGGAACCATGAACATCCACTACACGTGTTTTGGTTGTTATTCTGCGAACGCTTGTTGTTTCTTAAATATTTACACAAGGCTGATACTTACTTGCTAGAACTGGTATCAGTAATCACGAGCTACACATTCCATGCTTGCAGACTTACAGTGATCCATTTGCCTTGCTGGCCTGGATTCCACTTGAACAGTCGGATGCGTGTGTACGTCTCTGACAGCAGAAATATTAAAGCTGGCATGCTTATACTGTATTTTAAATAACTCTTTCGATCAAAAACATGATCAATATACAAATATTTAAATATCTGATCGATTTTAAAAGTTAAGGTAAAGCGAACGACTTAATAACATTTTCAAGATATAATAACATTTGAAGAGGAGAAATACTCACCTTTTCCCTGTTCTTTGTGAACAGCCTTATCGTAATAAATAAAATCAATAGGTACTTAGGTCCCGCGTTAGAACCCTCGTGACGATTCACCCGTACTAAATTTCGTAATTGTGCAAGACTGGGCTCTATACTGTTAGACCCTTAGTAACATACTGCTCGATATTCCGCAATTACGCAGCCCAAATAGCACAAGAAGCTGATAATTTTCTGAACTTGTCATTAAGTTGAACCTTTCTTCCTTTCAGGACATACCTGTGGGAATCAAGGACTTACTTTCCTCAACGAGATCTGGAGTACAATGTTTATAAGGCGAATGACATAATTACTGCGACTTCCTTCTAACGTCATAAACATTTTTGTCATAGACATTGCACTCCATCGTCATGCAGGCACCTGATGACGATGGGGCACAAAATCATTGGTTAATAAATGATAACATCGCTCTTCCGTAGTGAGTAGAGGAACAGGGCAATATGGAACATTGTACAGATAAACTGCATAATGTTATCAGCATCTTGCTATACTATTCAACGACTGTACAATATCCCCGTTCTTTTTCCAATTATCGATAGAGCAATGGAAGCTATTTTCCGCAGTACTATCTGCTTATTTGCTCACACAGATATATTTGTGCATGGAATTGCAGCTCGGTTCCTGCGGAACACGCAGGTCCAGCTATGTTTACAAAATTGGCTTGCCTGCAGAAGGCAGAGGGTGGTGGTGGAAGGAGTACATTCAGATTGGAGGATTGTGACTAGTGGTGTCCCACAAGGATCTGTTCTGGGACCTCTACTTTTTGTGATTTTTATTAACGACCTGGATGTGGGGGTAGAAGGGTGGGTTGGCAAATATACAGACGACACAAAGGTTGTTGATGTTGTAGATAGTGTAGAGGATTGTCAAAGATTGCAGAGCGATATTGGTAGGATGCAGAAGTGGGCTGAGAAGTGGCAGATGGAGTTCAACCCGGAGAAGTGTGAGGTGGTACACTTTGGAAGGACAAACTCCAAGGCAGAGTACAATGTAAATGGCAGGATACTTCGTAGTGTAGAGGAGCAGAGGGATCTCGGGGCACATGTCCACCGATCCCTGAAAGTTGCCTCACAGGTGGATAGGGTAATTAAGAAAGCTTATGGGGTGTTAGCTTTCATAAGTGGAGGGATAGAGTTTAGGAGTCGCGATGTAATGATGCAGCTCTATAAAACTCTGGTTTGGCCACACTTGGAGTACTGTGTCCAGTTCTGGTCGCCTCACTATAGGAAGGATGTGGAAGCATTGAAAAGGGTACAGAGGAGATTTACCAGGATGCTGCCTGGTTTAGAGAGTATGCATTATGATCAGACATTAAGGGAGCTAGGGCTTTACTCTTTAGAGAGAAGGAGGAGGAGAGGAGACATGACAGAGATGTACAAGATAATAAGAGGAATAGATAGAGTGGATAGCCAGCCCCTCTTCCCCATGGCACCACTGTTCAATACAAGAGGACATGGCTTTACGGTAAGGGGTGGGAAGTTCAAGGGGGATATTAGAGGAAGGCTTTTTACTCAGAGACTGGTTGGTGCGTGGATTGCACTGCCTGAGTCAGTGATGGAGGCAGATACACTAGTGAAGTTTAAGAGACTACTAGACAGGTATATGGAGGAATTTAAGGTGGGGGCTTATATGGGAGGCAGGGTTTGAGGGTCAGCACAACATTGTGGGCGGAAGGATTTGTACTGTGCTGTACTATGTTCTACGTTCTATGTTTAAGCTGCTATCTGAAGATGGGAAAAAATGCTTATTCAAACATAATAGAGAGAGAGAGAGTGGCAATGTTTGATTGAGCATGGCCGCAACCAGCCTGCAAAATCACAAGGAAAATCTCATTGGCTGGAGATGCAGCGCCCAAGATATTTAAAAGGTTTACTCAATGGGAACAACACTGCATCTGCAAACCCAAGCGCCGGGTCACACAGAAACTCAGAAGGATTAAACAAAATTAGGAATTTTATTTACAAAAGAGACGAAACTAAGCAGTAGAACTTACAAGGTCTTTGACAACTCGGAATTCATTAGGCAAGGATTAGGACCACGGAGACGCAAGAGATTAGCACTGCCAATTGAAATACACTCCAGGTTACGCAGGATCCATGCCAGCTAGTTAAAACTCTAGATTCTTGACAAGCTTACAAGTAACCATTCTGATGAGACAGAAGTCTAAGAATACTGAATTGGATGTCTGACACACCTCGAGGAGATTTAAGTGGAAGTGCCTAAGGACAATTGCAACTTAAGTGCAAACTAGAGAAGACATAACTATAACATATAAAGGAAGGAAGAGCAACAATATATTATCATTATAGAAACATAGAAACATAGAAAATAGGTGCAGGAGTAGGCCATTCGGCCCTTCGAGCCTGCACCGCCATTTATTATGATCATGGCTGATCATCCAACTCAGAACCCAGCCTTCCCTCCATACCCCCTGACCCCTGTAGCCACAAGGGCCATATCTAACTTCCTTTTAAACATAGCTAATGAACTGGCCTCAACAGTTTGCTGTGGCAGAGAATTCCACAGATTCACCACTCTCTGTGTGAAGAAGTTTTTCCTAACCTCGGTCCTAAAAGGCTTCCCCTCTATCCTCAAACTGTGACCCCTCGTTCTAGACCTCCCCAACATCGGGAACAATCTTCCCGCATCTAGCCTGTCCAATCCCTTTAGGATCTTATACGTTTCAATCAGATCCCCCCTCAATCTTCTAAATTCCAACGAGTACAAGCCCAGTTCATCCAGTCTTTCTTCATATGAAAGACCTGCCATCCCAGCAATCAATCTGGTGAACCTTCTTTGTACTCCCTCTATGGCAAAGATGTCTTTCCTCAGATTAGGGGACCAAAACTGCACACAATACTCCAGGTGTGGTCTCACCAAGGCCTTGTACAACTGCAGTAGTACCTCCCTGCTCCTGTACTCGAATCCTCTCGCTATAAATGCCAGCATACCGTTCGCCTTTTTCACCGCCTGCTGTACCTGCATGCCCACTTTCAATGACTGGTGTATAATGACACCCAGGTCTCGTTGCACCTCCCCTTTTCCTAATCGGCCACCATTCAGATAATAATCTGTTTTCCTATTTTTGCCACCAAAGTGGATAACTTCACATTTATCCACATTAAATTGCATCTGCCATGAGTTTGCCCACTCACCCAACCTATCCAAGTCACCCTGCATCCTCTTAGCATCCTCCTCACTGCTAACACTGCCACCCAGCTTCGTGTCATCCGCAAACTTGGAGATGCTGCATTTAATTCCCTCATCCAAGTCATTAATATATATTGTAAACAACTGGGGTCCCAGCACTGAGCCTTGCGGTACCCCACTAGTCACCGCCTGCCATTCTGAAAAGGTCCCGTTTATTCCCACTCTTTGCTTCCTGTCTGCTAACCAATTCTCCACCCACACCAATACCTTACCCCCAATACCGTGTGCTTTAAGTTTGCACACTAATCTCCTGTGTGGGACCTTGTCAAAAGCCTTTTGAAAATCCAAATATACCACATCCACTGGTTCTCCCCTATCCACTCTACTAGTTACATCCTCAAAAAATTCTATGAGATTATAATTAATAAAATGCAGAGAATACAAAAATCGCTCAGTGTCCTTAGAATACTCGACGCGAGGTTGTGGCACACTGACTGCCAAAGCCACAGTCACACCATGAATGGTCAACAGAATATTACGAGTACGAAATTTTGCTGATTTGTATTCACTATTCTGCACGTAAGGGAATAGTCACTGACCACGTACATTATTGTGCAAAAGTCAGGGGCACATATATGTATATATCTAGGGTGCCTAAGACTTTTGCATAGTAAGGTCTTTGTCAAGCTGGAGTGGAGAACGAGTTTGTAAATCTGGCGGGCGCAAAGGATGTTGTGAATGGCGAAGGTGGAACGTCGCAGTACAGGTGACAGTAAAGGAATGCCATCGGCGGGGGAAGGGAGCTGGGTTGATGACACACCCAGCCCTGAGACACCAGGCAAGGTAATTTGCTATCTAACAATTGCTTTATTCGTCATTACAGAACGTCTCTCTGGTGCTTCCCTCACCCTCTCCTCTCGCTCCCCCTTATCCCAACCACGATGCGTCTTTCATTGCCCTCTTCCCACTCTCCGTCTACAATAGAGATCCATATCAGCACACCAACTCCGCCAAAAATCGTGGTATATGATACAAATGCTGGATATCAGCGATCTACAGCAAAAAAGAATACACTTTTCTCATCGATCCGTATTACATTGCCTACAGTATATTAACATGGGTTGCAGAATTTTATCGGATATGATTGAATATACTCCATGAAACCAACAGTTTTCTAACATGGGAATTTTCAGATTAATTAACAGTGCGTAACACTCTTAACTATTTAATTAAACCCGCTACACATTGCATTGAAAGAAATTCTTTGGCACTTCTTCGAAATATAGTATCTCTGAAACTTATCAACCAGTAGGTTAAAGTATGTCCAAGTATACGGGGTGCCAACATTTATAAAAAATTATAGAAGCAATACATAAATACGAAATACCAGGTATCGACATCTGGGTTTGTATCGGTCCTTCGAGTTTTAAATTTATTTCATAGGAATACTAGTAAGCAGACTTAAAAACAAACTTTTTGATATCATGAAGACTTCGATATCTTGGCCGAGATAATCTTCAGGGCATAATATTGTCACCTACAGTGATCATCCTACAAAACCAAAACTAGTGTGGAAATCATTAGCACAAAAAGAAATAACTTTATATTACGACCTGCTATATATATTGATATAAAAATACAATATATATAGATCTGCCTCCAAAGAAAACCTATTGGAATATTCCGCTCTGTTTAAAAGTATCTCACCTCAGGAGCACCATAACTGTCAGACTTCACGATTCCAGTATTTTCTTTCAGCATAGGTTCACGCAGCACAAGGCTTTTCGCTCCAGACGTTCCATACCTGTTGAGGACGTCGAAATCTCCTTTGGTTGACTGCAATGTCGAACATGACTCGTAACGGAATCGTTGTGACAGGGGGTCTCCTCCAAACACGTCTACGTAGTTTGGTGGTATTTGAAGGCTTTTACTGGCCTTTTGAATTCCATTCAAAGAAGTCCTTGATTCAAAGCAACAACAAGTGCCCAGGGAGCGGTGTTGGTATACAATCCCATTTCTGTTTTTGTGAACTTTAACGGCGAGAATAATTAAAATTATGAGAAAAACGCTAGATATTACTCCCAATGCTATAACCAAGGAAAAGCTCAGTTCAGGAATGAACCTCAGATCTGACGATGAACCGCTGACACTGGAGAACGTTTCGCTATCGGTACCAATCACAGTTAATACTATAGTCACTGTGGCAGAGAGCGATGGTGTTCCATGATCTTTCACCATAAGCACCAGCCTTTGATTAGAGCTATCCTCCTTCAATATCCGGCGGGCTGTCCACAATTCGCCAGTGTCTGTAGAAATAGTAAAAAGATTACGATGGGTGGCCTGATAAATATGATATGAGAGTCGAGCATTCTGACCAGAATCGGCATCAGTGGCCGTTACCTTGACAACCAAGCAACCCGGTTCACTGATCCTGGATATTGTTTCTCTTGCTGTTGATCCATATTCAGGTAAAGGGTGTACAATCACAGGAGCATTATCATTCTTATCCAGGATAACAACGTTCACAGTGGCATTGCTAATGAGTGCTGGCGCGCCAGAATCCCGCACTTGAACTTGGATCTGGAAGGTTTTCTGTTGCTCATGGTCATAACTTCTCCGGGCATAAATTACACCGTTCTCGGAATTAATTGACACATAAGTGGTCACTGAGGAATTCTGAACCTGAGACTCAAGGAGAGAAAATTTCAGTCGTGCGTTTTGTTCAATATCCGCATCGAATGCTGTCACGGAAAATATGGAAGCCCCAATAACATTGTTTTCCATAACATTTGCTGTGTATACCGAGCGAGAAAACTTTGGTGCATTGTCATTTATATCCGAAACTTCCACCCGGATTGTTTTCTTGGAAGTGAGTGGAGGGTTCCCAGAATCCGTGCACATTAGGGTAATGTCGTAATTGGGAACAGTTTCGCGATCCAACAATTGCTGTACAAGTATTCTGTAATAATTCTTTATAGAGGAGTCTAGCTTAAAGGGTAACTGGTTTGAAATTTGACAATGGACATGACCGTTTTGTTCCGAATCCCGGTCTCCTGCACTAAACAGCGCCACTACAGTTCCAAGTGGAGCGTTTTCGGAAATTGTGTTTGATGACGATCTTAAAGTCACTTCTGGCGCGTTATCGTTAACATCAATAATTTCAACTAATACATCACAATATTCCGGTATAGCGCCAGGACCTTTATCCATCGCCTGTATGTTAATTTCAATGGCACTGCTTTCTTCGTAGTCCAACTGCCCTTTGAGTGTGATGTCGCCGGTTTTGGGGTTCACGTCGAAAAGTTTACGGGCAGTAGCAGAAATATGGCTACTGAAGGAGTACATAATCTCCCCATTGACACCGTCATCCGGGTCAGTGGCGTTTAATCTGATAATTTGCGTCCCTTTCGGTATATTTTCCAAAAGACTGACCCTGTAAACAGATTGAGAGAAAACCGGTGCGTTGTCGTTTACATCTTTCACTACGATTATAATCTGAACTCTTCCCGATCTCGGAGGCAAACCGCCATCCTCGGCTATCAGCATTAAATTGTGAGCTGATGTCTTTTCTCTATCCAAGGATTTCTCCAGCAGCAACACCGGCCGTGTTTGCTTGCTATTGCGCATCTGTGCGTCGAGAATGAAATATTCATTTGGCTGTAGCTTGTAGGATTGCAGGGAGTTTGTGCCAATATCTGGATCCTGGGCGGGTTCAAGAAGGAATCGCATACCCGGTGCTGCAGACTCTGAGATTTCAAGCCGAATTTGTTTTTTAGGGAAAATTGGAGTATTATCATTGACATCAATAATCTCCACTTCCACTGGGGACAGATTCAACGGATTTTCCAGCATAACATCCAACGATAAACGACAATCGGGATTCGACCCACAAAGCAGCTCCCTGTCGACAATTTTCTTTACAAATAAACTCCCATTCTCCAAATTTACGTCGAAATACTGCTTTCCAGGACCGGGCGCTACCCGCAATCTGCGAGCCGACAGCTGCTTCACATCTAAATCTAAATCGGCCGCGATATTCCCAACAAAGGCCTCCGGTTGCAGTTCTTCAGGAACAGAATAACGAATCTGCCCAGATACAATATACCACGGGGAGAAGACGCAGAACAACAATTGGCATTTTAGCAACCAATTTATTTTATATCTCATTTCCAGGAGAAGTCATTCCAATATTTTCAGGCTCTGACTGCATGCTTCATTGTCCTTTTATGAGCGTTAAATCGAACAAAAGCGATACAGATAATAGTTGTACCTCTTACCAATGTTTGAAAAATTTTATTCTAATACTCGAATATTTCCTGCAGTTTCGATACGATTCCTGCAAATGTGCCACGGAGATGTTGGCTATGCGGTTTTGCTTCTGTCTAACTGACGTGATGGCGGCCGAGTCTGAAGGGGGCTGTCCGGATCGCTGATCACTTCTCAGTTTCCGATTGGTGGAGGAGCTTATTGCTATTCGACCAATCAGGACGCTGTTTGGTTCTTAAAGCTGAATGGACTTAAAGTTGTGCTTAATCGTTGCATTTAATGTTGCACAATAAAAAATTATTTCAACCTTGTGGAAATGTTGTGTTTGTTCTGTTTAATGTTCTGTAGGTTCAGTTCTCGGAATAGATTGTCACATTAATATATTACAGACCAGGTCTGAAGAAGTGGTGCCCGAAGGGAAAACAAATATAAGGAACTATAAACTTGCTTAAGCTTCGAATTGTGTTCTTCACACACGGAACCTAATTCTTTCATGACTAGTATCCAATCTTTGTTTGTTTGCCTAAGAAATCAAATTTATCTCTTGCATTCAAAGGGGAATTACTGTTTGATTTTTATCGAGAATTCCTAATGTTTTGAACGGATGTTTACGGGGACGACTATTGAGACTTGGGTATATAAGTCAACAAGGTATGTATGCAAGTATATGGAGATATTGGAACTGAAATCATGCTGGAAGTATTCGGTCGGTCAGGAAGCATGAGTGGTATAGGAGTGTACTTCTGCGCCAACCATTAAACAAACACATTTGACTATTCGACTGCATAGCGTTATCTTGTAAAGTGCCACTGTCTCTTTTCATGACATAAAAACGATTACCTACCATGTCGAGTTTTCATCAGTAATAACTCCTTAAGAGCAACCCGGAGGTTACCTCCTACAGTATAGCCACCACAGAAACAGAGTATATTTAATTACGTAACATCTGTGGCTTTACAAGGTGATACAACCCAAATCACTGCATTTGAGCTAATAGACCTCATGCGTTCATTTTTCTCACTCTCTCAGTTGCAGATATTGCGCAGTTCTGGAGTGACTTTGCTTGGCACATCCGGTGCAGTCCAAACATCGGGCAGTTTGAAGGCCGTGCCGATGAGCCTTGCGTGCTTTTCGGATAAGTTGTTCAACTTTGGCTTCTGCAACATAAGCTGCTCGGTTTTGCAAAGATGACAATTACTTTTTTTTTGTACCATGATGAATGCTACGAGTCTGTATTAAGTGTGTGTTCGAGACCTTGAACTAAATCAAAACAACAGAAAAATGATCTCAACATTGCTTTCCCTGGGTACTTCACCGGCCCTTCAGAGTGTTGCGTCTGTGGATATTCGCTGATATCATATTATAATAGCCTATTTTCAAAATTCTGCTGCAACAACTAGTGTCCATATAGAGAAAATCCAGTGCTACATTACTTTCAAGCACGTAGCGACAAATGAAATGTACATACGACAATGACTGGGATTTGGCTATCACCAACAACTGACAGGCATGCAGACTTGCTAAACTTAATCACGGTCAAAGTGTTGGTAGCATTGTTTCCGGAAGATTTTTGGTAGCAGCTTCTAGGGCTGCTTCCATGAGCATAATTAAATCTCGTCACTTGTAACCTCAGCGGATCGGGCCGACAGATTTGTGATAGCACAGCAAGTATCTAAAGGTCCGTTGAGCCCGATGATTTGGAACCTGAGATATATATTACAATCTCACTACAATCACTGTTAAAATCCCAGAACACACCGTAAGTTACAAATGTGTGTGAACATATTGTAACAAAATTGAATCCGGAAAATCAAGGAAAGCATACACATAGAGCACAGCAACAGGCTTAGTTGCGAACCAGAGCTATGCCAACCATCCACTATCCCTCTACACTATTTCAATTTACAGGCACACGGTCCTTAATCTTCTCCATTTTGAGAAACGCAGGCGTTTTCGACTAAGGTTGGAAGAGGCGAGGATTAGAGGTGATAAGTGAAGGGGTGGGTGGTGAGGTGCAGATACGTCTCTACCAAAAGCTGTGTAGGGTGCTCCTTCCCTCCTCTAGCCTGCAGGTCAGCCGTGAGCAAGATGTAATACCTATATAGCCTCCCACCCTCGATCGGGTGCAAGTGAAATCATGGGAACAAAGGAGGTGCATGGTTTTATGAGCAGCTAGTCCAGATCACAAGCTCTGGTTATGCGATCACTGACGCCAGGTAGACAATCTCTGAAGAGCATTGATAATGGCTGGGGTCACCCGTCTTGTAAAGACACTTTCCAGAAGAAGGTATTAGCAAACCATTTCTATCTAAAAATACCTAGAACAATCTTGGTCATGGTCACCCACGTCAGATGACACGGCCCATAATAGTGATGATGCTGAGGTGAACGGGGAAAGTTGAAATATTTAAGGAGAACCTAAGGGGGGACGGGTACCTGAGGGCGGTACGGGCGTGGGTGCAGATACGGTGTCGATTGCAACATTTATGAGAAGTTTGGATAAGTATATAGATTGGAGGAGCATGGACGGCTATGGTCCAGGTATAGGTAGATGGGACTGGACAGAATAATAATTTGGTGCGGTATAGATGGGCCGATGGGTCTGTTTCTATACTCTATTACTCTATGCCTTGATAAACCAATTAAAGGTATGAATATTTCTGGCTGTGTGCTCTTGATTATCCCCACTCTCAGGGTAAGCAAAATCGTTCCCACACTCCTGTCTATACTGTCACACTGTCAGTCCTACTTTGGACTCTGTGCTTGAAGCATTCACCTCCACAGATCTGCTTGACCTGTTGAATTCCTCCAGCAGTTTTTTTTGTTATGGAAATCATTTACAAAGGTCCGCTCTGTCAATACATTCATA
Source organism: Mobula hypostoma (assembly GCF_963921235.1). Lineage (NCBI taxonomy): Eukaryota > Metazoa > Chordata > Chondrichthyes > Myliobatiformes > Myliobatidae > Mobula > Mobula hypostoma. The sequence goes on from NC_086103.1 coordinate 9,211,242, forward strand.
ATTTTGTATATAGGAATGAGGTTCTCCATCAGTCTCAGCTTCAACAAGGGCAACATCTGTTGTCTCTCTTTATAACTGGAACTCTCCACCAAAGGCATTATATGGTGGATCTCACTTGTCGCACTTCCAGTTCAATCTCCATATTCACATCTTGTAGTAACCTTTCACAGACAAGAGAAACTCTGCAGATGCTAGAAATCCAAACACACACACGGAATGCTGGAGGAACTGATCAGGCCAGGCAGCATGCATGGAAAAAAAAAGTACAATCGAGATTTCGAGCTGAGATCCTTCATTTCTCAGTCAGAAACGTCAACTGCACTTTTTTTTCGATTGATGCTGCCTAGCCTACGGTGTTCCTCTAGCACTGTGTGTGCGTTCCTTTTTGTGACCTTAACTGTGCACCCAACTTCGTTTGGGACCTCACTAATGTTTCATCAATCCGTAGCATTACCTCCCTGATTATATTATATGCGTTAGCAAAATAGATCTCCCATCATGCTTAGCTTAATCACCACGTTTCTTTGCGTGTTACTACCTTCAGGGATATTTGGATCTGTACATCAAGAGTCCCGTATTCCCAATGCTCACTGGAGTGGTAATATTCATCCAGTATGTCCGATGGTTATTTTCATCCTGGAGTGCATCACCTCACGTCAAGTCAAGCCACTTTTTATTGCCATTTCGACCATAAAAACGAGACAACATTTTTCAGGACCATGGAGCTACATGAACAATACAAAAACTACACTGGACTGTGTAAAAAACAACAGAAAACTACACTAGACTACAGACCTACCCAGGACTGCATAAATTGAACAAAATAGTGCAGGCATTACAATAAATAAATTAAAGGCATCCGTTAGTCTTGCGAGACCATGGATCTGCGCCTGGAAAGTCTTCACTCTCCAGGGCGCAGGCCTGGGCAAGGTTGTATGGAAGACCAGCAGTTGCCCATGCTGCAAGTCTCCCCTCTCCACGACACCAATGTTGTCCAAGAGAAGGGCATTAGGACCCATACAGCTTGGCACTAGAGTCGTCGCAGAGCAATGTGTGATTAAGTGCCTTGCTCAAGGACACAATATGTTCCCTCGGCTGGGGCTTGAACTCCGATCTTCAGGTAGCTAGTCCAATGCCTTAACTACTTGGCCACGTGCCCACACTACACTAAATAATAAACAAGACAATATGCACAGTAGAGGGCAGTAGGCTGGTGTCAGTCCAAGCTCTGGGTATTGAGGAGTCTGATGACTTGGGGGAAGAAACTGTTACATAGTCTGGTCGTGTTAGCCCGAATACTTCGGTGCCTTTTGCCAGATGGCAGACGGGAGAAGAGTTTGTATGAGTGGTGCGTGGGGTCCTTCATAATGCTGTTTGCTTTACGGATGCAGCGTGTGGTCTCTAATGTCTCTAATGGCGGGAAGAGAGACCCCGATGATCTTCTCAGCTGAATTCATTATCCGCTGCAGGGTCTTGCGATCCGAGATTGTGCAATTTCCGAATCAGGCAGTGATGCAGCTGCTCAGGATGCTCTCAATACAACCTCTGTAGAATGTGGTGAGGATGGGGGAGGGGGGCGGGGGTGGGAGATGGACTTTTCTCAGTCTTTGCAGAAAGTAGAGTATGTCACAATGGGGGCGCTGATGGCGGACCCAAATGCAAGACGCGGACACTGAAGTTCAAGGCACAGGACTTAACTAGAGTAGGGACGTGACAGGATACAGACAAGGAGCAGGGACAAGAATGCAGACTTGGGCTAGGAGATGGACTAGACAGCGAACCCGGACAAGGAACTAAAAACTGGGAGCCTGGGCTAGGGAAAGCTGGACTAGGACTAGAAACCATGGACTAGGAGATAAGGCTTGGACTCCGAGCCAGTGACTGGACAAGGACCCAGAACATGGGTCTTGCCTCGGACTCGGACTCCAGAACCAGGCAAGGACATGACATGGCTTCAGGACAGGACGTGGCTGGGGTCTAGATGCCTGAGTTTGGAGATAGGCTGTGGTCTTGGCTCTTGAGGCTTGAGGCTGGGGTCTTGAGTCTTGAGACTTGAGGTTGAGGTCTTGAGTCTTGAGGCTGCGGTCTTGAGACTTGAGGCTGGGGTCTTGAGACTTGAGGCTGGGGTCTTGAGACTTGAGTCCTGAGGCTGGGGTCTTGAGGCTGGGGTCTTGAGACTTGGGGCTGCTAACTCGGAGGGTGGAGCTCGGAGACAGTCCGGGAACTCTACATCAACATAGAGCCGGAACTATGCTTTGAAAAGCCGGGACTCATCTTTAACACGACACTAACAAGAGACTGGACAGTATATAGACATAGAGCGGGGACTCATCCTTAGACAAGCGGGGACTCAACTTTATCTCCACACCAAGGTGAGACAGTTCCACCTGTTGGGTAACGGCAGAAGGCCGGACTTACCCAACAAAGACAAAGACAGAACAGGACAGGTCCCCACTCAGGGCAACGGCAGAACGGCCTGACTTACCCCACGGAGGCAAGGACAGGACAAGACAGATTCCCCCTGCAGGGCAACGGTAAAACGGCCTGACTTAAACTACAGAGGCAAGGACAAGAAGAGACAAACACCGAAGAACGACAAACAGTTCCATCTCTGCATCGGGGTTGCTCCGAGTCGCAGTTTGGCCAGCAACCTCAGCTGGCTACAGAAACAGCCGGATCCCTACCTAAACAACAGGAATTCTGCAGATGCTGGAAATTCAAGGATCCCTACCTAGCTCGGAGTGGCTGGCAGCCACTCAGCTGGCCCAGGACACAGCCGAATCCATACACCAAAGACAGCTCCGACTACTGACAGCAAGATTCCATGAGGGGACGGTTCCCCAAAGCGGCCTAAAGATGGCAAGTGGCCGCTCTAGCCTTCCACCGGCAGGTTACTCACAGAGGATCTTGACAAAACAAATCAGCAGCTCACACTCGACCCCTAGGTCACTTATATTCCTAGCCTCGAAATGGGAATCAGGTGCCTATGATTAACCCAATCAAAGGCGGGACAGCCGAAAGACCTGGAGTCCTGAGTCTATGGACTGGACCTTGAACCAGAATGCGGACTTCACGGACTGGACCATGACAGAGACGCTACTGGGCTAGCTTTGCTATGGAGCTGATGTTGAGGGACCAGGTGAGATCCTCTGCCAGGTGAACACCAAGAAATTTGGTGCTCTTAACGATCTCTAAGAAAGAGTTGTCGACGTTCAGCGGAGAGTGGTCGTTCCATGCATCCACATTAAAATTTATCTTCTATTTATTTTCCTGCATATCTCCTTCTCAGCAGCAATAACGGAAAAACACCATGATTCAACAGCGCATCCCACACCAAATCACGAGAAATCAAAACTTTCATTCCGAGATACATTGCAAATAAGAAGCCTTCTAACAGTTAATTGTTAAATCAAGGCGAGAAAGCTATCTTTTTTAATTAATCAAACGACAATATCTGGAATGGCATTAAATTTAGCTGATCGCAGTGAAGACTACCTGCAGATTACCCTCCAATTTACCTTCCATGATCCTTAAACACAAAATTTCATTCTCAGATGTGTTATAAGTCAGAAGCATTCAAACAGTTAATTATTGAATCGAGGTGAGTAAGCTACATTTTCGAAATAATCAAACGATAGTATCTGGAATGGCATTAAATTTAGCTGATCCCTGTGAAGAGTGCCCCCAAATTGCCTCCCAAATTTTCTCCCATGATCAGTAAAGTCCAAATACTTTGAAAATGGGAGCCAACCTTTTTTTCTTTACGCACTGGTGAATATATAAATTGTGACAATGTTTAGATTGATAACTTTGCTCTTCTCCAATGTAAATTCGTCGCTTTGAAATGCTAAATATTGTCTCAACCCCCATGGATGATGTCTGTTCTGCAAAGAAATTTCCAACCATTTCTAATTCCAGTTCAGCCTTCCTTTCATCTGAGCTTATTGTTTTGGTTTGGAGCCCAAAATGAGTTATTCAATCATTGGTATGCTGAAAACATAGCCGTTAGGAATTACCTGCAGGATCTTAAGTACTCAGCTATAGTGTTTTCAAATGAAATGTTCACAGAGTTCATAGAATGCATGCTCAGCAGTTTGTTTCGAACTACTTACAAGATACAACAAGTATAAAATTCAAACAATGAAAGACAGGGTTAACATTGCTGATTATTTTGATAAAATTTAGTTGGTTGGAACTTCTCAAACAAACCACCGGGCTTCAAGTGCACTTATTAAGCCCTGCTGACTATGCATTGGAGTGGCGATTCTTTGCAAAGAGCGAAACAGTGGTATAAGCAAGTAAAACAAATAGTCACACTGATTGGAAGCAGGGTGGACATCTGTACTTTGCATGTATAGTTTCACCCATGTACTGTAAACTACCCCAAATACATAGATGTGGTTAAACTAACCATAAGGCAATTTTGCTTTTTATTAGAAGTACCTCACCTCATTATTGATCTTGCAGTTGAAAGCTTCGGAGTTTCTTATTTCTGGATTCTCCTTCCCTAAAGATTCCTTCTGGACATAATGCATCGCTTTAGATAGACCGCACGTTTGTGGCGCTGGGAAGTCTCTTTTCACGGACTGCAACGTTGAACACGACTCATAACGGAATCTCTGAGAAAGTGGATCACCTCCGAATACCTCAACATAGTTCGGTGTTATCTGAAGGCTTCTACTGGCTTTTTGAATACCATTCGGAGAACTCCTTGCTTTTAAACAACAGCAGATATTCTGACAAGCACTTTGGCGTCGCACTCCATTTCTGTTTTCATGAACCTTAGCAGCTAAAATAACTAAAATCACAAGGAAAATTATAGATGTTGTCCCTAAAGCTATGACTAAGTAAAGGTTCGGATCAGGAGTGAACTGTCGATCTGTAGACAAAGTATTGGCACTGGAAAACGTCTCACTCCCTGTGAAAGATAACATTATAGTCACAGTGGCTGAAAGTGAGGGCTCTCCGTTATCTTTCACTACAATCACAAGCCTTTGCTTGGGAGCATCCTTGCTCTCAATACGACGGATAGTCCAAATTTCTCCAGTGTCCGCTGAAATAGTAAACAAATGTCGATGGGTCGCCTGAAATATCAGGTAAGAAAGACGGGCATTCTGACCAGCGTCGGCGTCAGTAGCAGATACCTTGGCAACGAGATATCCAGGTTCAGCAGACCTGCTTATTGTCTCCATTACTGTTGACCCATACTCGGGTAAAGGATGAACGATCACCGGAGCGTTATCATTCTGATCAAGGATAACAATATCCACTGACACGTTACTGCTGAGAGGTGAGACCCCGGAGTCCTGCACCTGAACTTGGACTTGAAAGTTTTTCAATTGTTCGTAATCAAAAGACCTCTGAGCAAATATGACGCCATCCTGTGAGCCGATGGAGACATATGAGTCTAAGGATGAATTCAGGATGGTAAAGTTTAGTCGGGCATTCTGATCTGTGTCTGGATCGAAGGCTGTCAGCGAGAATATGGAGTCCCCAATAATGTTGTTCTCCATGACATTTGCAGTGTAAAACGACTTCATAAACCTCGGAGCATTATCATTTACATCTGAGATCTCCACGCGAATCGTCTTTTTGGATGTGAGGGGAGGCTTCCCTGCATCAGAACATATTATAGTTATGTCATACCCGGATTTATTTTCGCGATCCAGTGCATGCTGTACAAGCAGTCTATAAATGCCTTTCATGGAAGAATCTAGCTTAAATGGAAGCTTGTTAGAAATGTGACAGTGTACTTGTTTATTTTGTCCAGAGTCTTTATCTTCGACGCTGAGCAGTGCTACAACCGTTCCGATCGAGGCATCTTCTGGCACTGTACTTGACGTTGATGTCAACGTCAGTTCTGGCGCATTATCATTTACGTCGATAACATCCACCAACACATCACAGTGCTGGGAAATTGCGTCGGGACCATTGTCAACCGCTTGTATATTAATCTCAAAAAAATTAATTTCTTCGTAGTCCAAATAGCCTTTCAGTCTAATTTCGCCAGTTTTGGAATCCACACGAAATAATTCACGAATGTTTTCTGAATTATGACCACTGAGTGAGTATGTTATCTCACCATTAGATCCAGCGTCCAAATCAGATGCGTTTGCCGTAATGACCAATGTTCCTGTGGCAGCCGATTCCAACAGGCTGACACTATAAACCGATTGCGAAAAAACCGGAGGGTTATCGTTGGCATCCTTCACTGTTATGGTCACCTGGGCCTTTCCCGATTTCAAAGGTACTCCACCGTCTTCGGCAAACAAGGTTAACTCGTGTGTTGGTATAGTTTCTCTATCCAAAGGGCTTTGCAACACCAACACTGGTAACTTTCCCTTCCGACTGCGTGACTGTATATCAAGAATGAAGTATTCATTAGGAAGGAGATGGTATCTCTGTATGGAGTTAGTTCCTATATCGGGATCGTGCGCGGCCTCGAGGGGGAATCTCGCTCCCGGTGCCATAATCTCTGAGACTTCCAGGCGGATCTGGCTGTTGGGGAAACTGGGAGCATTGTCATTTACATCGAGAATCTCCACTTCCACCTGGTGCAGACCGAGAGGATTTGCAAGCAGGAGGTTGAATGATAAAACGCATTCGTTGCTCGCCCCGCAAAGTTGTTCCCTGTCGATTCTTTCATTCACAAATAAAGCACCATTCTCCAAATTGACGTCAACATACCGCTTCCTCTGGCTAGGCGCCACTCGAAATCGACGAGTCGACAGCTGCTTTAAATCTAACCCCAAATCAGTTGCGATATTTCCAACAAAGGCGCCGACTTGCAGTTCCTCGGGAACGGAATATCGAGTCTGCCCAGAAACAAGATTCAAGCGGGTGCACAAACAGCAAAACAGTTGGTATTTCAGCAGCCAGTGTATATTATATTTCATTTCCAGGGGAAATCATACCAATGGTTTCACCCGAGCTATATTTGTGAACAGTAGCTTGAATAAAACAGAACGATTATAACGCAGAAAATATCCGTACCTCAATTGTGAATTGTTCCAATATTTTCATTTAAATGTTCCCATATATTCCCCGGTCGAAAGGAACCTATACATATCCTCCGCTGCTGCTGGCTATCTAGTTTTCAGGGCGTCTGAGCTTACATGATGGCGGCTTGGTAATGAAGGGGGCTGTGCAGATCACCAGTCACAGCTTAGCGTCTGATTGGTAGACATCGCAGCAATCATAACTGACCAATTAGAATGCAACTTATTTCTTAAAGCAAGTCGGGCATAATTTGCAGAACGTCATATTTCTTGCTGCACAACTTAAATTTCTATCATCATTATCGATACTTCAAAATGGTTGCTATCTGTTAGCCTTAAATCCCGATGTTCAAGAAGAATGGTACATTCAATAATATTTTACAGATCGAATGTAAAAATAAGAACGTTTGTAATAATCGTGGTCGAATGGAACATTGCAAGTTATCATACCAACAACCCAATTACGTTAGTCTTGCATATATCATTATACCTTCATAATATAAAGTCACGAACACCTTCCATTACTAAGCTGATCGGACTACGGACGAAGAGAAAAAACAAAGTTAATCAATTGCATGGCCAAAATACGAAAAAAAAGTCGTTTCTTCTTATTTTTAAAATTGACCTGTTGAAAACAATAGCCTTTCAATCCTGAAATCTGATTAACCATTATGGTCTATTTATCTCTATTGCTCAGTATGCAGAACAGTGAGCGCTTCCGGAGTTTTCAGAAATTTCAGCACTTCCTTGTAAATACGTTTTGTTGGAGCGAAAAATAATGTGGTTGCCTTTGTTTTAATTCGTGGTTTGTAGCACGATGTCTCCTGTCAATCTTCTGCTGCCCTAGCTCATTCACTTCAAGGTTCGATGGCTGTGCGTTCGGAGATGCCCCTCTGCACACCACTGTTGTAACGCGTGGTTATTTGAGTTACCGTCGCCTTCCTGTCAGCTTGACTGGATTGGCTATTGTGCTCTGATGTCTCCCATTAACAAAGCGTTTTCGACCACACAACTGCCACTGGCTGGATGTTCTTGCTCGCATCATTCTCTGTTAACTATAGAAACGGCTGCGCATGAAACGCCCTGGAATTCAGTAATGTTTGATGTATCGTGTAATTGCAGCGAGATACGAGTATTTATAAATACAAGCTATCATGTTTAACACTCTCCTGTGAAGTAAGTGCAGATCTGCCATCATTAACAGTACCATCTGTGTACCAAATCCTATCGTCATCCAGACCATGGACGACGGTGGGCCATAACCTATAACGTTAAGGAGTGACTAGTGTTTCCTTTACGTAAGAGGCTCCAGTAGAGCTGCAACTCTGGCCTTTACTCATAGCTTTGTAAATTTGCGCAGATAGATCATGTCCTTGGAAAGTGATAATTCTAACCCACCCAACTACTATCATTTCAGTCTCACCTCAACCAGCCCGGAAGTTATTGCCAGCACGGCTAACACGAGATAAGCATAACAGCTCTCATGTATACAGTTCGACTCCAGAATAACGAAAAAGTTCAGTTATATTTTACTTGTGGCTCAAACTTGAAACAGGATGTCGAAAAATTAAAAAAGGGCCTAACACTATTTACAGCTAATTACCTGGACAACTTCATTCTCTGGAGAGGTAGCTTACTTAAGCAAATAATTTAAATGAATTTGTCAAGCTAAACGACATTGCTTAGTTATTACCCCTCGAAATCAATGACCAACCCGATAGGGAAATGTATTTCGCTATTCTTTTCTCACTTTGGAAAGTTCTAGCAACAACATGGCAGGCCAGGATTACCATGGGACATAGCCCATGGCAATTGAACAAACAACAAAATGCTGTAGTGGTTCAAGAGATTTATCAACGCTTTGTTCTCTACTGCATTCAATGATGCGCAAAATATTGTCCTTGTTTGTGACACATTCCTCCGAGGGTAACTACTACTATGAAAAGTAATGCTAATTGTTGAAAACTGACAATACACAGACCAAGAAGTTATCTGTGTGATTTCGCAGAACATTGAGTAGGTCCCTGCATCGCAATCATGCCATAGTACAGTACATATGTTGAATTTTGCTCACGACCACAAATTGTTGAATTGCATTCATTATGTTTCAGATCAAGAAACTATCAGTGGCCACACTCACCAGGTCCTATACAAAACCCAGTGTTTCTCTATCAAACAATGCAATGTTTATATATTAATCGAATAATGTGGGTTGGCTACCTCCAGTACCAAAATCAACTGCTTTTCCTTGAACTGCATTAAGTTGCCTTCATTGCGTACACATACTATCATTCTGAGTTTCAGAACTTATCAGATATAATGGAATCTCTTTCATGAAAGTCATATTCATGACGTGACACAGTCTAACCAAAAAGACGAATACTTTGGCTATGAAAGGAGAGCAGATGTCGGGCTTTGGTAGGTTACCGTGATTTTCTGTGGCCTTCCCTCTATGATGAAGGGGGAAAACAATATTTCGCAAGGACATTGTCTATTTTACGTGAGGAGAAAATCCATCCACGCTCATAAAACTGAATACAAGTCAATCAAGGCTCGCTGCTTACTTAGAAAATCATAAAATCGTTAGAAGCTCATCTAGTTCACCACAGAATGCAGCACAATGCCGCACAGAAACCTCTTCAGACGCATTCTTAAAACTTACACCATGCTATTGTTCTCGCAACAAAAATGAACTGGCGGAACTATAAAATTCATGACACGTTACCCTGATTTGGAAACACAGATTTCTCTCGTCAATACTGAGTAAATGATCTGGAGTTCGGGGTTCTGTCATCGGCGAGCCCTAGGGTCGATAAAGAAAATCGAAGCTCGAAGGTCGATCGAAGTCCAGAAGTCGCGGCCCGATGGTCGAAACTCTGGCTCCACGAGTCTGCAAGTCTATTGGAATCTAGAAATGAACTGTCCAGTGTTTGGAGTATTATCTGTGTGTAACAGACTGTGTGGGTTGGTAGGAAAGAGGAAAACAGTCTTGCTTGATTTTGTTTTAATGGTGTTATTCTGTTGTTGTTGCTACTTGCATCAGTCCGTTGAATATTGTGCGCATGCTCTGTTGGCGCCGCAATATGTGGCGACACTTGTGGACTCTCCTTAGCACAGTCTTAAGTTGTGTTGACTGTTAACGCGAACGCCCATTTCATTATAAGTTTCAATGTTCATGTGATAAATAAGTTAACTTGAATCTGAATCTAAATCTGAGAAGCACCGTAGCGTGATATAATACATACTTTGCCCACGACTACAAGAAACTGCAGAGTTGTGGACAAAGCTCGGACTTCTTGTTGCCTCGGTAAAGCAACCAAGATAATCAATAACCCCACACACTACGGACATTCTTCCTTCTCCAACTTGTCCACGCCCACCGAACAGAGGATACAACAGCCAGAGAGTACGAACTAGCAAGCTCAAGGGCAGCTTCTATCCCGCTATTATTGCACTATCGACTAGATCCGTAGTACGATAAGATAGACACTTATCCTCACAACTTAGCTCGTTATAACCTTGCACCTTGTCTGCATGCACACTTCCTCTGTAACTGAAATTCTTTATCCTGCACAGTGTTTTAGTTTTACCTTGTATTACCTCAATTCATTGTTGCAATGAATTGACCTAGATGGACGGAATGCGAGGCAATTGTTTTATGTATCTCGTTATAAGTGATAATATCGACCACTATACCAATTAAATAAACTTCTTGATATCTCAGTGTTAAATCATGGCATCCGACTATAACTGAATTACTCTGAAGGTAAAAGAACAGCAGCTGGATAGCTAAATGCACGCACGGAGTTTATTGCATGAACATTCAAAGTTTGCGCGGACAACAGTTACGCATTAGAGCAAACTCCTAGTAAGACGCTATTATATCTTGATACTGCCATCAGGACATCCCTGTGACTTATGCAACTAAAGAAGCATATTTGAAGAGCTAACACTGCGGCGGTTTAGGAAGTAATGGAGACAACCTTTTTAGATATCTAGTTTCCCCCCAAAAGCAGCATGAAATGACAAGTGATCCGTTTTAAAATGCTCATTCAAGACTACGCATAATCGTCATTGTTACTCTAATTTTGCTAGAAGGATTTCGTAAGGTTTATTTACTACTTGACCTCACAGACACTTATAAGAGTAAACGGTTTATCCAAACACCATGTTCAGTAAAAGTGATTTCCCCGAATGGTCACATGGTCAGAACTCTCCCAGTGCGTGTGTGTGTGTGTGTGTGTGTGTGTGTGGGGGGGGGCGGAGGCCGCTCAGCAGGTAAGATAAACTGTGGAGCGTGCTCCAGATGTAGCGAAAGCCGTCCTTAAATTGGCAGACAACTTAATGGAGTACCTTCGCCGAAAGCTGACCTTTCCGGATATGAACGTTTTAATTCGGATTCCCATTGTCACCTGCCTATCAGATCCCCCTACGTCCCCTCCTCCCTTCTTTGCTCCTGTGGTCCACTTCCCCCCGTGGTTTCAGCTATAATTGTCTAGATTTACTTCTTTCCTTCCCCCAGCTTTATATTCTGCCGACTTCCCTTTCGTTTCTACGCCTGAAGAAGTGTCTCGGCCTGAAACGTCGACTCTTTATTCACTTCTATAGATGCTGCCTGGCCTACTAAGTTCCTCCAGGATTTTCTGTACTTTGCATAATATTTTCATTTGTTATGGAATTAAATTAAGGTGAGAAAACAAGAAGTTTAGCTATCATCATCATCATCATCATCATCATCATCATCATGGCTTCGTCTGTGTAAGTAGACAATGGATGCGCCCCTCGGGGCGTAGACCGGGGCGCTGAATATGGAGATCCTGGGCTGCCCAGACACCAAAATCCCCCTCTCGGCCTCGCCGATGTGGTCCAAAGGAATGCAAAGCAGTACATTTGGCATCAGCTTGGCTGCAGGAGCTGTCGGGAGGTGACGTGATACGTCATCCAACCGTCTTAAGGGCTGCACTCCGGATTTGTGTGGGGTTTACTCCTTAGCCTTCTCTTCTCCCGAAGATACCCACAAGGCAGTGGGATCCGTAACCCTGGATAGGGGCCCATACCGGGTACTGTCAGCCGGAGCCAGCTGAGCCCGGGACTCGTGTAAAGCAGGGTCGACTCGCCCTGTAGTAGTGACATATGCAGCCACTACTCACTACCTTTAATTTAGCTAGAACATGACAGAAAAGTGATTTACAAACAGATGCATATGAATTTCTTTTCCAGAAGGCAAGTGGAGCGCTGGTATTTTCAGCCTCTGTGTCTGGTAGGTCAGATTATATTTAATGCGGAGATGAACTTAAGGTGATAGGGGACTAGCATTGAAGTGGCCAGCATTGATTAGCAACGATTTCATTAAATAATTGGAGAGGCTTGCAAGGCCTCGAGACGCGCTCCTTTTCTTCCCTTCGCATACTTTTGAACAGGTCTGATTTTAGGGGTCGTGGTGCGGGAGCAGGTAGCTGGCGGGAGATGAGAATAAAAATCGCCTATCGGATATTGAGAAAGTTTGGAGGGATATAAGTAGAACAAGATGAATATGGCTGGTTAGTAAATGGAAACAAAAACCCAAACGGTGCAGTAGTGAAAGTTTCAAAATAACACTCAAAATCACGTAGACTTCGGAAACATTGCCCAGTGTGTTCACAGCAGAATATAGCTACACAGCGACTGTGCTAGAAAACTTCACTAGAAGACTAAAAAGTTGTCTGGAATTAAAATTAGGGTAGAAAATACATTTTTACCACGAGATCTATCTATTCTGCGGGCTACCTTAGTATTATGGTTGTTCACAAAAAACACTTGCTTCAAAATAAAGCATGTGATCATTTTCTTCTCTGTTTAAAATCACTCACCTCTGAAATACTGTATTTTTCAGAATTCACCATTTCTGTATTTTCCTTCCCGATAGACTCGTTCAGCGCAAAATTATTTTCTGCAGAAGTTCTACAGTTATTGGGGACGATGCAGTCTCTTTTGATAGACTGTAATGTCGAACATGACTCGTAACGGAATCTCTGGGAGAGAGGATCGCCCCCAAACACTTCAACATAGTTCGGCTGTATCTGAAGGCTTTTACTGGCATTCTGAATTCCATTCAAAGAACTTCTTGATTCAAAGCAACAAGTACCCACGGAATGGTGCTGGTATACTATACCGTTCCTGTTTTTATGCACTTTCACGGCGAGGATGATTAAAATTATGAAGAAAAGGCTTGATACTATTCCCAAAGCTATTACCAAGGAAAGGCTCAGTTCAGAAGTAAATGTCGGATCTGACGACGAACTGCTGACTCTGGAGAATGTTTCACTATCAGTCCCAACGACAGACAACATTATGGTCACTGTGGCAGAGAGGGATGGAGTTCCATTATCTTTTACTACAACCACCAGTCTTTGATTAGAGGCATCTCTGTTCAAAATACGGCGGATCGTCCAAACTTCACCAGTTTCCGCAGAAATAGTGAAAAGGTTACGATGGGTAGCCTGAAAAATATCGTAAGAGAGTCGAGCATTCTGACCAGCGTCGTCATCAGTGGCCGACACTTTAACAACCAATGATCCTGGTTCTGCCAACCTGGATATTGTTTCTATCGCTGTTGACCCGTATTCGGGTAATGGATATGTAATCACCGGAGCATTATCATTCTGATCAAGGATAACAACGTTCACAGAAGTATTATCTTTCAGCACTGGCTCCCCAGAATCCCGCACTTGAACATGAATCTGGAAGCTTTTCAACTGTTCATAGTCAAAAGATCTCCGAGCGCAGATGACACCGCTCGCTGAATTAATTGAAACAAAGGAGGCAATTGAGAAATTCTGAACCTGAGACTCCACAACAGAAAATTTCAAGAGGGAATTATTTCCAGTGTCTGCATCGAAGGCTGTCAACGAGAATATGGAAGCCCCAATAATGTTGTTTTCCATAACATTTGCTGTATAGATTGACTGTGAAAACTTTGGAGCGTTGTCATTTATATCTGTAACCTCTACCCGGACTGTTTTCTTTGAAGTGAGAGGAGCGTCCCCTGCGTCCATGCATATAATAGTAATATCATACATCGGGGTACTTTCGCGATCCAACAAATGCTCTGTAAGAATTCTGTAATAGTTCTTAGTGGAGGAATCCAGCTTAAAGGATAACTGATTTGAAATATGACATTGTACCTGACCATTCCGTCCCGAATCTTTGTCTTCTGCACTGAAGAGAGCTACGATAGTCCCAATGGGAGAGTTCTCTGGAACTTTGCTTGAGGAAGACCGTAATGTCACCTCCGGTGCGTTATCATTCACGTCGGTGACTGCCACTACCACGTCACAGTACTCGGTTAAGGAGCCAGCACCCTTATCAATTGCCTGTATGTTAATCTCCAGGACATTGCTGACTTCATAGTCCAGCTTCCCTTTGAGTCTGATTTGACCAGTTTTGGAATTCAGATCAAAAAGTTTACGGGCTGCAGCAGAAATATGACTACTAAAAGAGTATGTTATCTCTCCATTGATACCCTCATCCAGGTCAGTGGCGTTTAATGTCATTATCAGTGTACCCTTTGGCGCATTTTCCAGCATGCTAACCCTGTAAACCGACTGAGAAAAAACAGGCGCGTTGTCGTTTGCGTCCCTCACTGTTACTACAATCTGAACCATTCCTGATCGCGGAGGTAAGCCACCGTCCTTGGCTGTTAAGGTTAAAATATATTTTGATGTTATTTCTCTGTCCAAAGGTTTCTGTAACAACAACACTGGCCACTTGCCTTTTCCACTGCGCATTTGTATGTCCAGAGTGAAATAATCATTACGCTGTAGCTGGTAGCTTTGCAAAGCGTTATTACCAATATCAGGATCCAGTGCCGGTTCAAGAGGAAATCGCATTCCCGGTGAGGCAGACTCAGAGATGTTAAGACTGAACTGGCTTTTTTGGAAACAAGGAGCATTGTCATTTACATCGAGAACTTCCACTTCTACCTGGTACAGGCTCAGGGGTTTTTCAAGCACAATATCCAACGATAAGCGACAATCGAGCTTCGACCCACAAAGCTGCTCCCTATCGATAATGTCCTTCACAAATAAAACCCCATTCTCCAAATTTACGTCAAAATAGAGCTTCCTTGGACTGGGCGCAACCCGCAAGCTACGAGCCGAGAGCTGCTTCAAATCTAAATCTAAATCGGCCGCGATATTCCCAACAAAGGCTCCCGGTTGCAATTCTTCGGCGACTGAATAGCGAATCTGACCAGACACAATATCCCACAGGCTGAACACACAAAGCATCAATTGGCATTTCAGCAACCAATATATTTTATATCTCATTTCCAGTAGTAGTCATTCGAATGGTTTCAGGCCCTGATTGTATTCTTCATTGTCCTTTTAGCCATTTATTGCTGAACTGAACAAAGGCGATACATAAAATACAAGGGTATTTTTCGAATCGTTCGACTTACTTCATTAGGGTACCCGCAGTCTAACTCCAATTGCTCCAGTATTCTTGCAATAATGTCACGAAGCTGCTGGTGCTTCAGCTTTCACAATACCTAGTTCTACGTGATGACGGCTGAGTCATGAAGGGGGTTGTCCGGATCACTGAGCACATCTCAGCTTCTGGTTGGTGGAGAAACTTATTGATATTTCACCATCAGAAATATGCCCCTTCCTTAAAGCAAGACATGCACGGGCAGTATTTATTGTTGCACAATGGAAATTTCTTTTAACATTGATCATTTTTTCCTGTCTACCTCGTGTTCTGTCGATGCGCAACTATAGTTAGATTAATATTTTAAAGAATAAGTATGAAGAACATATTGGGGAGGGGGTAGGAGTGGAATATGCGAATGCATGGTGCTCAAGAATGTAAATCTATTATGCATGTGCCTACGATTATTGATCCTTGATTTTCCAATACTATTATTTTGCTATGTCAAACGAGAAAGATGGCTATTTTTATGTATTCAAGAATAAATTGTCACTCGATTTTATTGAGAGAGTGAAAATTAAGGTAGTATATTATTTGGACGAGCTATCAACAAACGAATAATCTAGTGACGTATAATAACTGCAGTCTTTCTAAATCTGAAATAAAGCCAGAAAATTATGGAAACACTCAGTCCACTAAGCATAAAGTCCGGAAAGGCAATGCTACGTTTGTGTCAGAAAGAACACATTCGTAAATATGGTTTTGTCCACTCATGACGTCAATCCTAAATGTCTGCTCTGAAGTCTAACGGCTGTTTTCTTTGATGCTAAAGTTTGAACTGTGACCATATAACTTCAGATTACAATAAATATCAACTATTAAAAGCTTTGAAAACAGCCGCGGAGAGAGAACATGATAAATGGAAGAACTGTAGCCATTGTAGAACTGTAGAACTGTAGAACTGATTTGGTCATTATTAAGCTGAAGGGACAATGTGAAGAAGGGTTACGCGGACATCTTACATTTGGTCAGTGTCAGTGTGAAAATGTAGCTGCAATAATTTTCCATCTGAGACGATTATACGGAGGTGTGTTTCCTGTGCTCTTTCTGATACAGAGTGACACGGATAATTTAGAGATACTCTGAACCTCAAGATAGTATTGTACAATTCTAAACATTGACAAATGTGGACTAAGTGGCTAAAGAGATTAAGGGAACAGGAAATAATTTGTAAGTTTCAAATAGGAAATACATATATGTAAAATGAGTTATATATTGCTATATAATAGGCTATAAAATGAAAGAAATGTTCTGAAATGTTCTGAAATGTTCAGAAGGTAATGTAGAAGAAATGTACCTCGTGAAATAATCGATAGTGTAGCGTGAAACGTGTTGCTTTTAATGTGGTTTAATTAGCGACCTACTCATTTACTCATTCGGACTCTGCAATTCACCCGAGGCCATCCAGATCTCTGCTTCCGGAAATTGTGCTTCTCGGCTTTTTAACCTAGTTTTGAGAATTTACGACCAAAATGTACTCCTTTTCCTTCCTCTCCAAGTCACACTAGCGTGGCAATTTTACAGTTACATTGTTTGGAAATTTTGTTTTACCACATAGATGTTAAGCATATCGTGAAAATATGTGAGTAGTCCTCGCATGTGTTGCAGTAAGTTCGGTGGTTACTTACGTACAGATAGGAGAATTACGCAGAGGATATTCAGAATGTGTATTCTTTTTCCATTTTACTCTCATAAGGTGAAGCTGCTTCGTCTGGGACAAGAATGAGTGTGTTATCCAATTATTTTTGAATCAATAGCTGATGAGTCTATAAATGAGCACGGTTACCTGCGAGTAGTAGGCTCTCCAGCCCTGTATTTTGTGGATGTATATACCGAAAGAGATCCTGGCTAGGTTTAAACACTTCAGACTTCAGTAGTCTCGAAACGCCATTGAAACTTTAATTGTCAATAATGCCTTTCTTTTAGCTTTGTCAATATCATAGTTGCCATGACCACTTAATAGCTTTCAAATATTTATGAAAGCAATAAAATTTTAAAGCAACTAGAAATAAATCAAGTATAATGTCTAAGGATTAATCTTCGAATTGATAAATTCGTCGAAACACCCATAAACAGTCACAGATTTTTTAAATGAACCAGAAAAGCACAGTAATTTTGCTTTCCGTAGTTCACTTCAAAATCAATAGGACACTGCGCCAGGAAAATGACGCCATCTTCAGTTATTTCATTACCCTATCATAATAAAGCTAGAACTGTGGATATTTGATCATGAACACACCGTATTAGCCAGTTCAAAACGTTGCTCTAAAGATATTAGTGACACAAGGAACAAATTCCATGACAACCTACTTTCTCTTAGGCAGCGACTAATGCAACTCAAGAATAAGTATGTACCATCACCAACAGCATAGGAGTATATAAAATCTAGCTTGAATTGCATTACTGAAGTCTCAACCATTAACATAGCAATTAGCACGACGTTATTCCAGCTCGGGGCGCCGGAATTCGGAGTTCAATTCCATCGCCGTCTGTAAGAAATCTATACGTCCTCTCCCTTGAAATCAGGGGTTTTCCCTGGTGTTCGGCTTTCCTCACACAGTCCAAAGACCAGTCGGGTAGATTAATTGATCATTGAAAATTGTCCTATGATTCGGTTCGGGTTAAATTGGGGTTGTCGGCTGTTACTGCGGTGCATGACTCGTCGGGCCGAAAGAGCCTACTCCGCCCTGTATCATCAAATTAGTTAGTTAGTTAATTAATTAGCTAGATTTTACTACCGATAAAGAACTTCAGAACCTGCTGGATGAAATAAAACAGTACACCAGTTGGTTAAAATGTGGGCTTTTACGGCGATGGTCTCGCTTTTCGATTCTGTATAACATTTCCCCTATCAGCAATGGGATGACATGGTATTGTAATGGGATAATTTACACTCACTTGGATATGCAACTTGAACAACATTCAAGAACTATGACATTATCTAAGTCATAGCTTTCCTCGTTTTACGCACGACATCAGGGATCTAAATTATTCATTTTCCCCTCAATGCATTGCATCAACGTCACCCTAGCTGCTTCAGACCAAATGTCCGCATATGTACCCTGAACGGATCATGGAAACTGAAGCTGGAAGGGACAGTAGTATCCACGTTTCCACCAGACTGTTCCGTCTTGAGAAAAATCTTACTATAATCACTGTCAAAATCCCAGTACATCCAAAAGATATTTGCCGAGGGTGCTGTCAAGGCCAAGGTGATTACAAGAATCAGCACATTCGAGGAAATCAATTTAAGAATGTGGATTACTAGCGTTATCCAGGCTGCGATAACTAAAATGCAACAATCTTGAGATTCCTTGAAACTAAAAGACATGTTGTCAATTGAAAAGTGAATCAAGGTGAGAATAGAACTTCGGAAACGAAAACGTGCCTGAAATATAATTAAATATGACGAATCTCCGCTTTTCAATATTTACTTTACGCACAAGGCTCTTTCCATTATAATGAATATGTAAAAGCGTATGTAAGGGGTTTCTTCTTTTATGTTACTGCTAAGGCTAATACAAATGGTTTCTTTGTTATGTTAGAATAAAATAGCTTCTTTCTTAATTTAACTGCTGAGAAAGTGCTTCTCTATAGCAGCTTGTTTGGGTTATAATTACTGATAGAGAGAATTGTATTCATTTGTTAACCAATTGGGATAGATGTTATTCTTTTTTGTGTGTCTGTAAGCTATTGTTTTCGCGGGCTTTGGGGCAGAAGGCGTGATGGGGACAGAGAGAGGAGACGCAATGCTGTAAGTTGGGCGACGGAACGGACCCCGAGCGGGAGTCCGAGGCCCAGGGTCTTCAGCGAGGAGAGGATACGAGAACAGGAGCGTCTGGTCGATCACCGTGGCTGGTCCCAGGCGGCGGGTCGAGGAGGTCGGAGGAGATCGAATGGTGGAAAGAAGACTCCGTTAATTGAGCTCGAACGGTTCTGCACGAAGTGGTTGAACTCTGATAAGTTTGGCGCCTTTTACTTTCCCTTTTATATTGTATCTCTATGAATTACATAGTTCCAGTAAGATTTATAAAGTGTAATCATCTAATCGCATATGGTGTACTGTCTGTTATTTGGCGGGGTGGGTTACAAACTGATTATCCAGTTTGGCGGGGCCGAAGGCTGCTCCCCCTAGACGAAAGCGAGCTGAACGAGCCTGAGGCTTACCAGGGGGCTACGCATAGACACAAGGGAATAGTCAAAATACCATTGTCCTGGAAACAAAGACTGATATTTTGCGGTGTCTTTCGCGGCTTATAAGTTAACTCGAAAGATGTTTCATGAGTGTTGTACTTTAAACACTAGACTCTAGACACTAGAATACGACAGCACAGTACAGACCATTCGGCCCTCGATGTTTGCCGACCCATATATTCCTTAAAAAAATGTACTAAACCTACACTACCCCATAAACCTCTATTTTTCTTTCATCCATGTGCCTGTCCAAGAGGCTCTTAAATAACCCAAATGTTTAGCTTCCACCACCATTCCTGGCAAGTCATTCCACAAACCTCTCTGTAAAAAAGCTTACCGCTGATGTCTCCCCTGAACTTCCCTCCCTTAACTTTGTACATATGCCCGCTGGTGTTTGCTATTCGTGTGCTGGGAAACAGGTACTGGCTATCCACCCTATCTATGCCTCTCATAATCTTGTAGACTTCTATCAAGTCCCCTCTCATCCTTCTACGCTCCAAAGAGAAAAGTCCCAGCTCTGCTAACCTTGCCTCATAAGAATTGTTTTCCAATCCAGGCAACATCCTGGTAAAACTCCTCTGCACCCTCTCCATAGCTTCCACATCCTTCCTTTAATGAGGCGACCAGAACTGAACACAATACTCCAAATGTGGTCTCTCCAGAGATATTTAGATATTTCATTGCCATTTATGGAAAGAGGGAGCACAATTATTCACAATCGGCACCGAATGACAATTTGATAATAGATTGATAGATTTAAAAAAAAACATCGAGATATAAGTACTTCCCAGAGTAAGGAGAAGAACTGTTTCCTTAACTAATAACAAACGCGATCTTTACCTCCACGCAGCGAACACGCATAACCGATAAAACTAACGCGGCAGAGCCAATAACGTCCTTCGTAGCTATGTTTGCGCACTCATCATAAATCAAGATATTTGAAAGACACAGTCTTGTCGCAGATACCAAAGTGCCACAGAGCGTGCCACAACTAACAAGATTATAATACACATCGGGAAATTGCTTACGCTTTCTAATGTTATATCAAAACCGTCTGCAATGTCTTTTTAAAATGTATTTTTATTATATTCTGTATATTTTAGTCATAATATTAAAACCTCTTGAAAATTATAATTAACAAAAATATATACAGAGAAATTTCATAGCATATTAACTTGAAATAAACACCGCAGAAACTTAAGAGTTCCACTGTAAGATACTGCAACATGTCTCTGCCTCCACCAAACAGCAGAGGTGCGCTTTTCAGATTTTATCTTTTTAAAAATTTCTTATCGATACACTCATTCAGAACAATATTCTTTGTTCTGGACGAAATATGTATCTTGGAGTCCATGCATTGTGCCTTCGTCGACTGCAGCATTGAACATGATCCATACCGTAAGTTTTGAGAGCGGATATTAAATAGATCAAATGCCTTAGATGGAATATAGAGGCATCAGAAAGATTATTCTGTACAACTTTGACCATGTATAGAGATTGCGTAAGTTCCAGCGTTTTCTGATTTATATTTGGAACCGGTACTCGAAAGCGTTTCCTGAGTACGAGTGCATGGTAGCATGATTCCGTACATGAAGAATGATTTCCTAATAGGAAGGAATTTTCGCGATCCAGTGTCTGCGTAATAACAAGTCTATAATTGTTATTAACTCGAGTACAAAGGGCGTTTTCTTTAGTAGGTAACACTGCACCTGTCCATGTCTGTTTTCTTCCGAGTCTTTATCCTCTGTGCCGTACCGAACGAATCAATAAAAGTACCACTCTGAATGGCCTCGGGAACTGTCACTGACAAAGGCTCCAACAGCACCTCAGGTACATTACCGTGCACGCCAACAATTTCCACGAATACCCCACAATTGCTCCTGAACCATAATCCGCCGCCTGTATGTTAAAATCAAAGTCATTGCTCTCCTCGTAACCTAAATTTCTCTTGACTCAGATTTCGCCAGTTTCTGTATCCACAACAAAAAAATTCCCGTGCTTTCGGCGAATTATGTACACCGGAGGAATACAGAATGTTACCACCCATCGCAATCACCATCCAAATCAATGGCATTGAAGATGATGTTCAAGGTTCCTGTGTGTGTGAATCCCAATAGATATACTATACTTTATAAAAATCAGCGGAGGGAAATAAGACGCGGTCGCTTACATCCTTCACTATGATTATAATCTGATTATAATGTGTACCGCATATTGCAGGCTTTAGGTCATCCTTGGCCATCAGTGGTGCTCTTTGTGCTGTTATGTTTTCTCCATGCAAGTGACGTCGCAGCAGCAATACAAGGAGCTTCCCTTCCCAGTGTTCAATCGTAGTTCCAGAAACAAAATAATCCTTCGGAAGAAGGCGATGGGGATGTAAACGGCTGTATCCAAAATCGGATTGTACGCATTCTCGAGAAGGAATCGTATCCCCTGTTCCCCAGGCTCCGAGATTTCGAGCCGATTCTGGAAAAGTAGAAGTATTGTCATATAACGGGGAATCTCCTCTTCAACCGGATGCAAAACTCATTCTCATTCCCATCAGAGCAGAGGCAACGGAGCAACCATGCCAGAAACACCAGTCGTAAAAACTGTTACTTTCCCCAAGCAGTTAGGCTGATTAACACCTCCACCCGCTGATCCACACCACCACACCCCGCACCACCACGACCTTATCACTTTCGGTTAGAGTCACCTCATGTACAAAGACTGCTCTACCTTGTTGTGGAGCAGAGCGTGAGTTTGTAAGGCTGGCGGGAGCAAAGGATGTTGGGAATGGCGAGTGTGGAGCATCGCGGGAGCAGGTGGCAGAGAAGAGTGACAGGAATGGAAGGTGGCGCAGTAACAGACACGCCCGGCTCTGAGACACCAGGCAGGGCCATTTGATTCAAAATAATTGGTCTACTGACTAATACAGAATGTTTTTCTGGTGCTTCCCTCACCCTCCCCTCTCCCTTCTCCCTGTCCCTTCCCAATATCATTCCACAACAGGGAAAATGTAGCAACGACACTTACACTACATTGTAAGTGTTAGCAGTTTATGGAGCCTTTCAAATAGCCATTCATATCTACGATCCTGATTTATGTGGTAGTTCATATTAATATTGAAGATTCAAGATAGTTTAATGTCATTTTCTGTACGCAAGTGCAAAGGAGACGGAAACAACTGTTACTGCGTATCCAATTCAGCAGGAATAAAACAAAACAAGCAAAATATAAATAACTTTATAACAATAAAAATCATAATAAATATGTAAACCGCCCACCGCGGCTTGGCTCATTAGCTAACTCTGGCTAACAGTTACGGGACTGAGCATCGCATGGGAAACGGTGAGAAGGCAATCCTCGATAGAAACATAGAAAACCTACAGCACAATACAGGCCTTTCGGCCCACGATGCCGTGCCGAACATATTCTTATTTTAAAAATTACCTTGGGTTACACATAGCATTTATTTTTCTAAGCTCCATGTACCTATCCAGGAGTCTCTTAAAAGATCCTATCGTATCCACCTCCATCACCGTCGCCGGCAGTCCATTCCACACGCTGACCACCCTTTGCGTAAACAAACTTACCCTTGACATCTCCTCTGTACCTACTCCCAAGCACCTTAAACCTGTGCCCTCTTTGGGCAGCCATTTCAGCTCTGGGAAAAAGCCGCTGACTATCCACACGACCAATGCCTCTCATCATCGAATACACCTCTGCCAGGTCACGTCTCATCCTCCGTCGCTCCAAGGAGAAAAGGCCAAGCTCACTCAACCTATTCTCATAGGGCATGCTCCCCATTCCTGGCAACATCCTTGTAAATCTCTTCTGCACCCTTTCTATAGTTTCCTCATACTTCCTGTAGTGAGGTGACCAGAACTGAGCACAGTACTCAAAGTGGGGTCCGACCAGGGTGCTATGAAGCTGTAACATGAACACGCGGCTCTTAAATTCAATCCCACGGTTGATGAAGGGTAATGCAGCGTGTGCGTTTTTAACCGCAGAGTGAATATGCGCACCAGCTTTGAGCGTCCTATGGACTCGGACCACAAGATCCCTCTGATACTGCAAACTGCCAA
Source organism: Mobula hypostoma (assembly GCF_963921235.1). Classification (NCBI taxonomy): domain Eukaryota; kingdom Metazoa; phylum Chordata; class Chondrichthyes; order Myliobatiformes; family Myliobatidae; genus Mobula; species Mobula hypostoma. The sequence continues at coordinate 9,234,967 of NC_086103.1, forward strand.
GAGTAGTACCATTAATACTATATTCTGCCATCATATTTGACCAACCAAAATGAACCACCTCACACTTATCTAGACTGAACTCCTTCTGTTGAACTTCTCAGCCCAGTTTTGCATCCTATCAATGTCCCGCTGTAACCGCTGACAGTCTTCCACACTATCCACAACACCGCCAATCATTGTGTCAGCAGCAAATTTATTAATCCAACCCTCCACTTCCTCATCCAGGTCATTTATAAAATCACGACAAGAAGGGGTCCCAGATCAGATCCTTGAGGCACACCACTGGTCACCGATATCCATGCACGTGGGCAAGCCAATTCCGGATACACAAAGCTAGGTTATCTTGGATGCCATGCCTCCTTACTTTCTCAATAAACCTTGCATGGCGTACCTTATCAAATAGAACATACAACATAGAATAGTACAGCACAGTACAGGCCCTTCGACCCACAATGTTGTGCCGACCCTCAAACCCTGCCTCCCATATAAGCCCCCACCTTAGATTCCTCCATATACCTGTCTAGTAGTCTCTTAAACTTCACTAGTGTATCTGCCTCCACCACTGACTCAGGCAGTGCATTCCACGCACCAACCACTCTCTGAGTAAAAATCCTACCTCTAATATCCCCCTTGAACTTCCCACCCCTTACCTTAAAGTCATGTCCTCTTGTATTGAGCAGTGGTGCCCTGGGGAAGAGGCGCTGGATATCCACTCTATCTATTCCTCTTATTATCTTGGACACCTCTATCACGTCTCCTCTCATCTTCCTTCTCTCTAAAGAGTAAAGCCCTAGCTCCCTTAATCTCTGATCAGAATGCATACTTTCTAAACCAGGCAGCATCCTGGTAAATCTCCTCTGTACCCTTTCCAATGCTTCCACATCCTTCCTATAGTGAGGTGACCAGAACTGGACACAATACTCCAAGGGTGGCCTAACCAGAGCTTTATAGAGCTGCATCATTACATCGTGACACCTAAACTCTATCCCTCGACTTATGAAAGCTAACACCCATAAGCTTTCTTAACTACCCCATCCACCTGTGAGGCAACTTTCAGGGATCGGTGGACATGTGCCCCGAGATCCCTCTGCTCCTCCACACTACCAAGTATCCTGCCATTTACTTTGTACTCTGCCTTGGAGTTTGTCCTTCCAAAGTGTACCACCTCACACTTCTCCGGGTTGAACTCCATCTGCCACTTCTCAGCCCACTTCTTCATCCTGTTAATGTCTCTCTGCAATCTTTGACAATCCTCTACACTATCTACAACACCACCAACCTTTGCGTCGTCTGCAAACTTGCCAACCCACCCTTCTACCCCCACAGCCAGGTCGTTAATAAAAATCACGAAAAGTAGAGGTCCCAGAACAGATTCTTGTGGGACACCACTAGTCACAATCCTCCAATCTCAATGTACTCCCTCCAGCACCACCCTCTGCCTTCTGCAGGCTAGCCAATTCTGAATCCACCTGGCCAAACTTCCTTGGATCCCATGCCTTCTAATTTTCTGAATAAGCCTACCGTGTGGAACCTTGTCAAATGCCTTACTAAAATCCATATAGATTACATCCACTGCACTACCCTCATCTATATGCCTGGTCACCTTCTCAGAGAACTCTATCAGGCTTGTTAGACACGATCTGCCCTTCAGAAAGCCATGCTGACTGCCCCTGATCAGACCATGATTCTCTAAATGCCTATAGATCCTATCTCTAAGAATCTTTTCCAACAGTTTTCCCACCACAGACGTAAGGCTCACTGGTCTATAATTACCCGGACTATCCCTACTACCTTTTTTGAACAAGGGAGCAACATTCGCCTCCGTCCAATCCTCCGGTACCATTCCCGTGGACAACGAGGACATAAAGATTCTAGCCAGAGGCTCAGCAATCTCTTCTCTCGCCTCGTGGAGCAGCCGGCGAATATTCCGTCAGGCCCCGGGGACTTATCTGTCCTAATGTATTTTAACAACTCCAACACCTCCTCTTCCTTAATATCAGCATGCTCCAGAACATCAACCTCACTCATATTGTCCTCACCATCATCAAGTTCCCTCTCATTGGTGAATTCCGAAGAGAAGAATTCATTGAGGACCTCGCTCACTTCCACAGCCTCCAGGCACATCTTCCCACCTTTATCTCTAATCGGTCCTACCTTCACTCCTGTCATCCTTTTTTTCTTCACATAATTGAAGAATGCCTTGGGGTTTTCCTTTACCCTACTCGTCACGGCCTTCTCATGCCCCCTTCTTGCTCTTCTCAGCCCCTTCTTAAGCTCCTTTCTTGCTTCCCTATATTCCTCAATAGACCCATCTGATCCTTGCTTCCTAAACCTCATGTATGCTGCCTTCTTCCTCTTGACTAGATTTTCCACTTCACTTGTCACCCATGGTTCTTTCACCTTACCATTCTTTATCTTCCTCACCAGGACAAATTTATCCCTTACATCCCACAAGAGATCTCTAAACATCGACCACATGTCCATAGTACATTTCCCTGCAAAAACATCATCCCAATTCACACCTGCTAGTTCTAGCCTTATAGCCTCATAATTTGCCTTTCCCCAATTAAAAATTTTCCTGTCCTCTTTGATTCTACCCTTTTCCATGATAATTATAAAGGCTAGGGAGCGGTGGTCACTGTCCCCCAGATGCTCACCCACTGAGACATCTGTGACCTGACCCGGTTCATTACCTAGTACTAGATCTAGTATGGCATTCCCCCTGGTCGGCCTGTCCACATACTGTGACAGGAATCCATCCTGGACACACTTAACAAATTCTGCCCCATTTAAACCCTTGGAACTAATCAGGTTCCAATCAATATTAGGGAAGTTAAAGTCACCCATGATAACAACCCTGTTATTTTTGCACCTTTCCAAAATCTGCCTCCCAATCTGCTCCTCTGTATCTCTGCTGCTACCAGGGGGCCTATAGAATACCCCCAGTAGAGTAACTGCTCCCGTCCTGTTCCTGACTTCCACCCATATTGACTCAAAAGAGGACCCTGTTACATTACCCACCCTTTATGTAGCTGTAATAGTATCCCTGACCAGTAATGCCACCCCTCCTTCCCTTTTTCCTCCCTCTCTATCCCTTTTAAAGCACTGAAATCCAGGAATATTGAGAATCCATTCCTGCCCTGGTGCCAGCCAAGTCTCTGTAATGGCCACTACATCATAATTCCATGTATGTATCCAAGCTCTCAGTTCATCATCTTTGTTCCTGATGCTTCTTGCATTCAGGTACACACATTTCAGCCCTTCTACCTTACTGTCTTTACACTATTTATTCTGCTTCTCTTTCCTCAAAGCCTCTCTGTATGTTAGATCTGGCTTTACTCCATGCACTTCTTTCACTGCTCTATCGCTCTGGGTCCCATCCCCCTCGCAAATTAGTTTAAACCCTCCCGAACCATGGTAGCAAACCTACCTGCAAGGATATTGCTCCCTCTCGAGTTCAGGTGCAACCCATCCAATCTGTACAGGTCCCACCTTCCCCAGAAGAGATCCCAATGATCTAAAAATCTAAAACCCTGCTCCCTGCACCAACTCCTCAGCCACGCATTCAACTGCCATCTCCTCCAATTCTTACCATCTCTGTCACGTAGCACTGGCAGCAATCCTGAGAAAGTCACCTTTGAGGTCCTGTTCTTCAGCCTTCTGCCTAATTCCCGAAACTCACACTTCAGGACCTCATCCCTCTTCTTGCCTATGTCGTTGGTCCCAACATGCTCTATTGAAATCGATATAGACTACACTACGTTCATCAATGTATTTCGTCACATCAGAAAATTCAATCAGTCTGATAAGGCACGACCTGCCTTTGACAAAGCCATGCTGACTATTCCCAATCATATCATGCCTCTTCAAATGTTGGTAAATCCTGTCTTTCAGGATCTTCTCTATCAACTTAGCAACTACTGAAGTAAGATTCACTGATCTATAATTTCATGGGTTATCTCTACTCCCTTCCTTGAATAAGGGAACAATATCTGCAACCTTCTAGTCCTCTGGAACCTGTCCCGTCCACATTGATGATGCAAAGATCATTGCCAGAGGTTCAGCAATCTCCTCCCCTACCTGCCACAGTAGCCTGGGGTAGATCTCGTCAGGTCCCAGTGACTTATCCAACTTGATGTTTTCCAAAAGCTTCAGCACATCCTCTTTCTTAATGTCTACATGCTCAAGGTTTTCAATCCGCTGTAAGCCATCCCTACAATCGCCTAGGTCTTTTACCGTAGCGAATACTGAAGCAAATGTATTCATTAAGTACCTCTGCTATCTCCTCTGGTTCAATACACACTTTCCCACTGTCACACTTGATTGTTCCCATTCTCTCACGTCTTATCCTCTTGCTCTTCACATACTTGCAGAACGCCTTGGGGTTGTCCATAATCCTGCTCGCCAAGGCCTTCTCATGGCCCCTTCTGGCTCTCCTAATTCCTTTCTTAAGCTCTTTCCTGCAAGCCTTATAATTTTCTAGATCTCTATCATTATCTTTTTTTTTAACCTTTCGTAAGCTTTTCTTTTCTTCTTGACTACATTTTAAACAGCCTTTGTATACGACGGTTCCTGTACCCTACTCTGTCTCTGTCTCATTGGAACGTACCAATGCAGAACATCACGCAAATATCCCCTGAACATTTGCCACATTTCTGCTGTATATATCCGAGAGAACATCTGTTCCCAATTTATACTTCCATTTTCCTGCCTGATAGCTTCATATTTCCCCTTACTCAAATTAAAGGCTTTCCTAACTTGTCTGTTCCTATCCCTCTCCAATGCTATGGTGAAGGAGATAGCATTATAATCACTATATCCAAAATGCTCTCCCACTGAGAGACCTGACACCTGACAGGGTTCATTTCCCAATAGCAGATCAAGTGCAGCCTCTCCTCCTGTAGACTTACCGACATATTGTATCAGGAAACCTTCCTGAACACACCTAACTAACTCCACCTCATCTGAACCCCATGCTGTAGGGAGATGCCAATCAATATTTGGGAAATTAAAATCACCAACCACGACGACCCTGTTATTATTACATCTTTCCAAAATGTGTCTCCCGATTTAATCTTCGATGTCCCTGTTACTATTGGGAAGTCTATAAAAACACCCAGTCGAGTTATTGACTCCTCCCTGTTCCTAACTTCCATCCTCAGAGACTCAGTAGACAATCCCTCCATGACGTCTTCATTTTCTGCAGCCGTGACGCTATCTCTCATCAGCAGCACCACGCCCCCACCACTTTTGCCCCCCTGTCCTTCTGAAACATCTAAAGCATCGCACTCCAAGTAACCATTCCTGCCCTTGAGCCATCCATGTCTTCGTAATGGCTACAACATCATAGCTCCAATATTGATCCACGCTCTTAGCTCATCAACTTTTTTCGTCATGCTTCTTGCATTAAAATTGACAAATCTCGAACCATCAGTCTGAGCGCATCCCTTCTCGATCACCTGCCTATTTTCCCTCTCACAGTGCCTAAAAGCTTTCACCATTTATGAACCAACCGCCCTTTCCTCTGTCACTTCAGTTCGGTTCCCACCCCCCAGCAATTCTAGTTTAAACTCCCCCCAATAGCCTTAGCAAACCTCCCTGCCAGGATATTCGTCCCCCTGGGATTCAAGTGCTACACGTCCTTTTCGTCGTTTGCTCCAAAAGAGGTCCCAATCATCCAGAAATCTGAATCTCTGCCTCCTGCTCTAGTCGCTCAGCCACGCATTTATTCTCCAGCTCCCTCTATTCCTATACACACTGTCGCGGGGCACAGGCAATAATCCTAAGATTACTACCTTTGAGGCTCCGCTTCTCAGCTTCTTTCCTAACGCCCTGTAGACAGTTTTCAAGGCCTCCACTCTCTTCCTACCGATACCGTTGGTACCAGTATGTACCCCGACCTCGGCCTGTTCACCTTCCCATTTCAGTATATCGTGGACGCGATCAGAAACATTCAGGGCCCTGGCACCTGGGAGGCAAAATACCATTCGTGTTTTTTTCCTGCGTTCGCATAATCACCTGTCTGACCCCATGCTATAGAGTCCCCTCTCACTGCTGCCATTCTCTTCCTTTCCCTACCCTTCTGAGCCACAGGGCCAGACTCTGTGCCAGAGGTGTGGCCACTGTTGCTTCCTCCAGGTAGGTCGTCCCCTCAACAGTTCTGACACAGGAGTACTTATTGTTAAGGCGGACAGCCACTGTGTACTCTCTAGTATCTGACTCTGGCCTTTCCTTCTGACTGTTACCCACTTATCTGTCTCCCGAGGCCCCGGTGTGACTATTTGCCTATAGCTCCTCTATATCACTCCTCACTTTCCCTGACTAGACGAAGGTCATCGAGCTGCAGCCCTATTTCCCTAACACGGTCCCTTAGGAGCTGCAACTCGATGCACCTGGCGCATATGTGGTCGTCCGTGACGTCGGGAGTCTCCCGGACATTTTACGACTGACACCCAGTACAGAAACCTGCTTCACAGACATGCTTCCTATTCCTCACAAGTAGCTTACCTTGCCTCGACCTGCTATCGCCGAAATCCCGTTGACCCAAAGCCCTCCTAATCTGTTTACCTCTATTCCGTCGCCCGCTCCTCCCACGCCCGCTCTATAAAGCTGTCTTCTTTTAAATCCTTCCCGACGGTGTAACTCGCTGCCGTCTACGCGCTTGCACAGCTATGCCTCGATAATCAACAAAGTCTAGGGGCGTTATGATTTGGATTCAACCGAATAGGAAAGTTGGGATGTTCCGATCAGAGCACATTAATGGTGGTGAATGCTCTGTAAGTACCGCTGCTTGCACAGTTATCGGTCGTGAGGAAATAACAGATTGTATACGACCATAAAATTACAAAGTAAGTATATTTACTAATATTTCAACTTTAACAAATCGGTAATAGAAAAAAATCAAAGGACCCAATACAGTTAAACCAGTCTAAATGTACACATAAACGTTGGAACACACCCAAAATGCTGGAGGAAATCAGCAGGCTAGGCAGCATCTATGGAAAAAGTACAGTTGACGTTTCTAGCCGAACCCCTTCGGCAGGACTAAAGAAGAATAAGCTGAAGGGTAGATTTAAAAGGTGGGAGAAGGGGTGAGAGAAACACCAGGGCGGGCAAGGAGAGACGGTGACAGAAGGAAAATGGATGGGAAATGGTCAACTTCTCTTCTGACCACCCAATAGTCAAAGAGAATTTGAAGTGCAAATCTGCAGAGAGATAGCAGGCAACTGCAGGAAACATAAAGAAGTGGTGGTAGGGGATTTTCATTTTCCATATATTGATTGGGTCTCCCATACTGTTAGGGGTCTAGATGGTTTAGTGTTTGTAAAATGTGTTCAGGAAAGTTTCCTAAATCAATATATAGAGGGACCAAATAGAGGGGATGCAATATTGGATCTCCTGTTAGGAAACGAGTTAGGACAAGTGACAGAAGTGTGTGTAGGGGAGCACTTTGGTTCCAGTGATCATAACACCAATAGTTTCAACTTGATCATGGACAAGGATAAATATGGTCCTAGGGTTGAGGTTCTTAACTGGAAGAAGGCCAAATTTGAAGAAATGAGAAAGGATCTAAAAAGCATGGATTGGGACTGGTTGCTCTCTGGCATGGATGAGATCGGTAGGTGGGAAGCCTTCAAAGCAGAAATATTGAGAGTGCAGAATTTGTATGTTCCTGTCAGGATTAAAGGCAAGGTGAATAGGAATAAGGAACCTTGGTTCTCAAGGGATATTGCAACTCTGATAAAGAAGAAGAGGGAGTTGTATGACAAGCATAGGAAGCAGGGAGTAAATAAGGTGCTTCAGGAGTATAAGAAGTGCATGAACATACTTAAGAAAGAAATCCGGAGGGCTAAAAGAAGACACGAGGTTGCCTTGGCAGTCAAAGTGAAGGATAATCCAAAGAGCTTTTACAGGTACATTAAGAGCAAAAGGATTGTAAGGGATAAAATTGGTCCTGTTGAAGATCAGAGTGAGGAACCAAAGGAAATGGGGGAGATCTTACATAGGATTTTTGCGTCTGTGTTTACTAAGGAAACTGGCATGAAGTCTATGGAATTAAGGGAAACAAGTAGTGAGATCATGGAAACTGTAGAAATCGAAAAGGAGGAGGTCCTTGCTGTCTAGAGGAAAATTAAACTGGATAAATCCCCGGGACCTGACAGGTTGTTCCCTCGGACCTTGAAGGAGACTAGTGTTGAAATTGCAGCGGCCCTGGCTGAAATACTTAAAATTTCGCTGTCTACAGGTGAGGTGCCAGAGGATTGGAGAGTGGCTCATGTTGTTCCGTTGTTTAAAAAAGGATCGAAAAGTAATCCGGGAAATTAAAGGCCAGTAAGTTTAACGTCGGTAGTAGGTAAGTTATTGGAGGGAGTACTAAGAGACAGAATCTACAAGCATTTGGATAGACAGGGGCTTATTAGGGAGAGTCAACATGGCTTTGTGCGTGGTAGGTGATGTTCGACCAATCTATTGGAGTTTTTCGAGGGAGTTACCAGGAAAGTGGATGAAGGGAGGGCAGTGGATATTGACTACATGGACTTCAGTAAGGCCTTTGACAAGGTCCCGCATGGGAGGTTAGTTAGGAAAATTCAGTCGCTAGGTATACATGGAGAGGTGGTAAATTGGATTAGACATTGGCTCGATGGAAGAAGCCAGAGAGTGGTGGTAGAGAATTGCTTCTCTGAGTGGAGGCCCGTGACTAATGGTGTGCCACAGGGATCAGTGCTGGGTCCATTGTTATTTGTCATCTATATCAATGATCTGGATGATAATGTGGTTAATTGGATCAGCAAGTTTGCTGATGATACAAAGATTGGAGGTGTAGTAGACAGTGAGGAAGGTTTTCAGAGCCTGCAGAGGGACTTGGACCAGCTGGAAAAACGGGCTTAAAAATGGCAGATGGAGTTTAATACTGACAAGTGTGAGGTATTGCACGTTGGAAGGACAAACCAACGTAGAACATACAGGGTTAATGGTAAGGCACTGAGGAGTGCAGTGGAACAGAGGGATCTGGGAATACAGGTACAAAATTCCCTAAAAGTGTCGTCACAGGTAGATAGGGTCGTAAAGAGAGCTTTTGGTACATTGGCCTTTATTAATCAAATTACTGAGTGTAAGAGCTGGAATGTTATGATGAGGTTGTATAAGGCATTGGTGAGGCCGAATCTGGAATATTAAACATAGAAACATAGAAAATAGGTGCAGGAGTAGGCCATTCGACCCTTCGAGCCTGCACCGCCATTTATTATGATCATGGCTGCTCATCCAACTCAGAACCCAGCCTTCCCTCCATACCCCCTGACCCCTGTAGCCACAAGGGCCATATCTAACTTCCTTTTAAACGTAGCTAATGAACTGGCCTCAACAGTTTGCTGTGGCAGAGAATTCCACAGATTCACCACTCTCTGTGTGAAGAAGTTTTTCCTAACCTCGGTCCTAAAAGGCTTCCCCTCTATCCTCAAACTGTGACTCCTCGTTCTAGACCTCCCCAACATCGGGAACAATCTTCCCGCATCTAGCCTGTCCAATCCCTTTAGGATCTTATACGTTTCAATCAGATCCCCCCTCAATCTTCTAAATTCCAACGAGTACAAGCCCAGTTCATCCAGTCTTTCTTCATATGAAAGACCTGCCATCCCAGGAATCAATCTGGTGAACCTTCTTTGTACTCCCTCTATGGCAAAGATGTCTTTCCTCAGATTAGGGGACCAAAACTGCACACAATACTCCAGGTGTGGTCTCACCAAGGCCTTGTACAACTGCAGTAGTACCTCCCTGCTCCTGTACTCGAATCCTCTCGCTATAAATGCCAGCATACCGTTCGCCTTTTTCACCGCCTGCTGTACCTGCATGCCCACTTTCAATGACTGGTGTATAATGACACCCAGGTCTCGTTGCACCTCCCCTTTTCCTAATCGGCCACCATTCAGATAATAAATCTGTTTTCCTATTTTTGCCACCAAAGTGGATAACTTCACATTTATCCACATTAAATTGCATCTGCCATGAGTTTGCCCACTCACCCAACCTATCCAAGTCACCCTGCATCCTCTTAGCATCCTCCTCACTGCTAACACTGCCACCCAGCTTTGTGTCATCCGCAAACTTGGAGATGCTGCATCTAATTCCCTCATCCAAGTCATTAATATATATTGTAAACAACTGGGGTCCCAGCACTGAGCCTTGCGGTACCCCACTAGTCACCGCCTGCCATTCTGAAAAGGTCCCGTTTATTCCCACTCTTTGCTTCCTGTCTGCTAACCAATTCTCCACCCACACCAATACCTTACCCCCAATACCGTGTGCTTTAAGTTTGCACACTAATCTCCTGTGTGGGACCTTGTCAAAAGCCTTTTGAAAATCCAAATATACCACATCCACTGGTTCTCCCCTATCCACTCTACTAGTTACATCCTCAAAAAATTCTATGAGATTCGTCAGACATGATTTTCCTTTCACAAATCCATGCTGACTTTGTCCGATCATTTCACCGCTTTCCAAATGTGCTGTTATCACATCCTTGATAACTGACTCCAGCAGTTTCCCCACCACCGACGTTAGGCTAACCGGCCTATAATTCCCCGGTTTCTCTCTCCCTCCTTTTTTAAAAAGTGTTAATATTGTGTTCAGTTTTGGTCACCAAATTACAGGAAGGATATAAATAAGGTTGAAAGAGTGCAGAGAAGGTTTACAAGGATGTTGCCGGGACTTGAGAAACTCAGTTACAGAGAAAGGTTGAATAGGTTGGGACTTTATTCCCTGGAGCGTAGAAGAATGAGGGGAGATTTGATAGAGGTATATAAAATTATGATGGGTATAGATAGAGTGAATGCAAGCAGGCTTTTTTCACTGAGGCAAGGGGAGAAATAAAACAGAGGACATGGGTTTAGGGTGAGGGGGGAAAAGTTTAAAGCGAACATTAGCGGGGGCTTCTTCACACAGAGAGTGGTGGGAGTATGAATGAACTCCCAGAATATTTGGAAAATGTGGGTTCTTTTTTAACATTTAAGAATAAATTGGACAGATACATGGATGGGAGGTGTATGGAGGGATATGGTCCGTGTGCAGGTCAGTGGGACTAGGCAGAAAATGGTTCGGCACAGCCAAGAAGAGCCAGAAGGCCTGTTTCTGTGCTGTAGTTTCTATGGTTTCTTTACTTCAGCAATTCCCCTCCGGGTTTCACCGATCAAACAGTGTTTCTCCACCCCCCCCACCTCACCTATTAAATCTATTCCTCAGCAGTTTTTTCTCCAGACCTTTCGAAGGGTCTCGGCCCGAAGCGTCGACTGTACTTTTTTCCATAGATGCTGCCTGGTCTGCTGAGTTCCTCCAGCATTTTGTGTGTGTTGCTCGGATTTCCGACATCTGCAGATTTTCTCTTGTTTGTGATATAAACGTTGGAACTCGTTTCTGTAGTTGTTTTACCCATGGCGCTGAATTGCAATCACCTTCCTGTGGTCGAACTTCCTTTGAGGAACATCAGGAGCAAACTGGCTAACTCTAAAGTATTGACGCTTCCTCCTTGAAACTATTCGTCTACTCTCAGCAGTCTTTGTTATAGGGTTGCCATTTCGCGTGGAATTCTCCGAGCGTCTTATATGTAAGTTTTCTATGTTTCTATGTCTTCCCTTGTGCTCATCTCCGCACCTCCTCCGAAAAAGAAAACGAACTAGTCTACTGTCCTTCCGAAATCTCATCTCGCCTATCTCTCTCGAATTTTTCATAGCATTCCACCGGACAGAATGTTACAACCCACTACCAAGACAAACCGGATTTACTGACATAACATTTCCAAGTTGAGCAAATGGTTCCTTATCTATAGCCGAAGCCAAAACACTAGCCTATGAAGCTTAACAGGACACACTGCGTGCAGAAAAAAAATCTGTTAAAATAAAAATAATTCACAGCATTGGAGTAGAAATACCATAAAACACGTTCTTAACCAGGGCATTTCAAATATAAATACAAAAGGTAGATTATATGTAGCTTGATTATATATCCATAAATTGACGCCAGGTTGTACAGAAATTGTCTGACAGGGAATAATAAATTAGTGTTGGTGTAAGTACGTTGAATTGCTGAACAACCTAACTGATTACGGAAAGAAATTGTTTTAAGTAAGTCATGGATACTACGTTGCCTCCTCCTTGATGGGAATGTGGCAAACAGTCCAGAGCAGCATGGGTTGGATCCTTGAATATGTTACAAGCCATCTTCCGGCAACTTTCTGTATGTACAGTGTGTCCTCGTCGGGTAACAAGGTGCTGGTGATGCAATGGACAGTTTTGACTATCGTTGTAGTGCTTGCCTGTCCGCCACGGCATACATTCCGGACCAAGCAGTGACGCAGCATGCCAGGATACTCTCCACTGCGCATCTGTAGAATAACGTGAGTATGGATGTGCAAGGTCCAGCTTTTATCAGCCTCCTCTGAAGGCAGAGGCGTTCCAACGTGTCATCTTTAATAGCATAATTTTGGCAAAATTTAAAATGTTCATGTGATGCACAGAACGAATTATTTAAGAAAAATTATTCCTCCACTGTTCCATTTGGAAATGGTAACTTTCAGTTCTGGCGATTAGCAGAAGTTCAAACGGATGATACGGAGGTTACATTTAAATGAAAAATATTTCAGATCCGCTGCCAAGCAGCATGCCTTTTAAAAGACGTATTGAACTATCTTTATCCATATCTCTGATTTCCTAATCTAGCTTGATGAATGAGTTCGTTTTCATTGCTCTGAAGAAACATTAAATTCTCTAATGTTCTGGAATACTTTGGGCTGGTAGAGTTAATGCCCATCAGCAAAAATGCGTCTGTATCACTGGATCAGTCCACACCAAAGGACATACTTTGGATCATTGGGACCTCTTTTGGTGCAGGCCTGACCTGTACAAAAAGGACGGGTTACACTTGAATCCTAGGGGGACCAATATCCTGGCAGGGAGATTAGCGAGGGCTACTGAGGTGACTTTAAACTAGAATGGTTGGGGGGTGGGAATCAAATTAAAGTGGCTAGGCGAGAGGAGGTTAGTTCACAACAGCGGGATGGGAACCAGTGCAGAGAGACAGAGGGGTGTAAAGTGAGGGTAGAAGCAAAAAGTAGTAAGGAGAAAAGTAAAAGTGGCAGGCCGACAAATCCAGGGCACGCATCAAAAAGGGCCACTTTTCAACATAATTGTATAAGGGCTAGGAGAGTTGTAAAAGAGTGCCTGAAGGCTTTGTGTGTCAATGCAAGGAACATTTGTAACAAGGTGGATGAATTGAAAGTGCAGATTGTTATTAATGATTATGATATAGTTGGGATCACAGAGACATGGCTCCAGAGTGACCAAGGATGGGAGCTCAACGTTCGGGGATATTCAATATTCAGGAGGGATAGACATGAAGAAAGGGGAGGTGGGGTGGCGTTGCTGGTTAAAGAAGAGATTAACGTAATAGAAAGGAAGGACATAAGCCAGGAAGATGTGGAATCGATATGGGTAGAGCTGCGTAACACTAAGGGGCAGAAGACGCTGGTGGGAGTTGTGTACAGGCCACCTAACAGTAGTAGTGAGGTCGGAGATGGTATTAAACAGGAAATTGGAAATGTGTGCAATAAAGGAACAGCAGTTATAATGGGTGACTTCAATCTACATGTAGATTGGGTGAACCAAATTGGTAAAGGTGCTGAGGAAGAGGATTTCTTGGAATGTATGCGGGATGGTTTTTTGAACCAACATGTCGAGGAACCAACTAGAGAGCAGGCTATTCTAGACTGGGTTTTGAGCAATGAGGAAAGGTTAATTAGCAATCTTGTCGTGAGAGGCCCCTTGGGTAAGAGTGACCATAATATGGTGGAATTCTTCATTAAGATGGAGAGTGACATAGTTAATTCAGAAACAAAGGTTCTTAACTTAAAGAGGGGTAACTTTGAAGGTATGAGACGTGAATTAGCTAAGATAGACTGGCAAATGACACTTAAAGGATTTACGGTGGATATGCAATGGCAAGCATTTAAGGATTGCATGGATGAACTACAACAATTGTTCATCCCAGTTTGGCAAAAGAATAAATCAAAGAACGTAGTGCACCCGTGGGTGACAAGAGAAATTAGGGATAGTATCAATTCCAAAGAAGAAGCATATAAATTAGCCAGAAAAAGTGGCTCACCTGAGGACTGGGAGAAATTCAGAGTTCAGCAGAGGAGGGCAAAGGGCTTAATTAAGAAAGGGAAAAAAGATTATGAGAGAAAACTGGAAGGGAACATAAAAACTGACTGTAAAAGCTTTTATAGATATGTAAAAAGGAAAAGACTGGTAAAGACAAATGTAGATCCCCTACAGACAGAAACAGGTGAAATGATGATGGGGAGCAAGGACATGGCAGACCAATTGAATAATTACTTTGGTTCTGTCTTCACTAAGGAGGACATACATAATCTTCCAGAAATAGTAGGGGACAGAGGGTCCAGTGAGATGGAGGAACCGAGCGAAATACATGTTAGTAGGGCAGTGGTGTTGGGTAAATTGGAGTGATTAAAGGCAGATAAATCCCCAGGGCCAGATGGTCTGCATCCCAGAGTGCTTAAGGAAATAGCCCAAGAAATAGTGGATGCATTACTGATAATTTTTCAAAACTCGTTAGATTCTGGACTAGTTCCTGAGAATTGAAGGGTGGCTAATGTAACCACACTTTTTAAAAAAGGAGGGAGAGAGAAACCGGGGAATTATAGACCAGTTAGCCTACCGTCGGTGGTGGGGAAACTGCTGGAGTCAGTTATCAAAGATGTGATAACAGCACATTTGGAAAGCGGTGAAACGATCGGACAAAGTCAGCATGGATTTGTGAAAGGAAAATCATGTCTGACGAATCTCATACAATTTTTTGAGGATGTAACTAGTAGAGTGGATAGGGGAGAACCAGTGGACGTGGTATATTTGGATTTTCAAAAGGCTTTTGACAAGGTCCCACAAAGGAGATTAGTGTGCAAACTTAAAGCACACGGTATTGGGGGTAAGGTATTGATGTGGATAGAGAACTGGTTAGCAGACATGAAGCAAAGAGTGGGAATAAACGGGACCTTTTTAGAATGGCAGGCAGTGACTAGTGGGGTACCGCAAGGCTCAGTGCTGGGACCCCAGTTGTTTACAATATATATTAATGACTTGGATGAGGGAATTAAATGCAGCATCTCCAAGTTTTCGGATGACACGAAGCAGGGCGGCAGTGTTAGCTGTGAGGAGGATGCTAAGAGGATGCAGGGTGACTTGGATAGGTTGGGTGAGTGGGCAAATTCATGGCAGATGCAATTTAATGTGGATAAATGTGAAGTTATCCACTTTGGTGGCAAAAATAGGAAAACAGATTATTATCTGTAATGGTGGCCAATTAGGAAAAGGGGAGGTGCAACGAAACCTGGGTGTCATTATACTCCAGTCATTGAAAGTGGGCATGCAGGTACAGCAGGCGGTGAAAAAGGCGAATGGTATGTTGGCATTTATAGCGAGAGGATTCGAGTACAGGAGCAGGGAGGTACTACTGCAGCTGTACAAGGCCTTGGTGAGACCACACCTGCAGTATTGTGTGCAGTTTTGGTCCCCTAATCTGAGGAAAGACATCCTTGCCATAGAGGGAGTACAAAGAAGGTTCACCAGATTGATTCCTGTGATGGCAGGACTTTCATATGAAGAAAGACTGGATGAACTGGGCTTGTACTCGTTGGAATTTAGAAGATTGAGGGGGGATCTGATTGAAACGTATAAAATCCTAAAGGGATTGGACAGGCTTGATGCAGGAAGATTGTTCCCGATGTTGGGGAAGTCCAGAACAAGAGGTCACAGTTTGAGCATAAAGGGGAAACCTTTTAGGATCGAGATTAGGAAAAACTCTTCACACAGAGAGTGGTGAATCTCTGGAATTCTCTGCCACAGGAAACAGTTGAGGCCAGTTCAGTGGCTATATTTAAGAGGGAGTTAGATATGGCCCTTGTGGCTACGGGGATCAGTGGGTATGGAGGGAAGGCTGATGCAGGGTTCTGAGTTGGATGATCAGCAATGATCTTAATAAATGGCGGTGCAGGCTCGATGGGCCGAATGGCCTACTCCTGCACCTATTTTCTATGTTTCTATATACTGGACCTGCGTCAGCAACGTTTGAACAAAAACATGAAGAAAACATAGCTGATCTTGCATTCTCCCATCTACACGTAGCAGAAGCAACTGTCCGTGATGTCTGTCGAAGAAGTGACAAGATCCTGTCTACGCATTGTGTTGTGGATTGCTACAGACCTGCTCAATATGATCAAACGAAATCTAGCACCCTAGAATATGGAAAACGGCATTCCACGTGGAGCATCGGAAGAAAATGTTTACACTATAGTAATCTGTTCTGCAATTGGTTAACTCTGGCCTTTCCATTAATATCAAACCCGATTGAATGAAAAGTGCAGGGTGTTGAACTAGGCATATCCATTATTGATGAGATACCAGCCCAGTGAAGTTGTATAATAGGGCTGCAGAAACTCTAAGCAGTAATACATCAAACACCTGAACAAGCTCCACAGTTCGACTTTATCATCTCTTTAATCTTTGGAGGCACTACGGATTATCCGAGCACAACTAAGACTTAGTTATGAACATCTAAAAACATCTAAGAACATGAACTGAAGGAGAGCATGTCTTACGACGAAAGGTAGAAAGAACTAGGGTTTTTCATTTGAAGAGATTAGGATGAGAGGCGATGATGTATCTGTAAGAAAATGAGAGACCTGGGGTGCACATTTGAACCCTTTCCCGAGCATGGTATTGGCCAACACTAGAGAACAGCCATTTAAGAGAAGAGGACAGGTGAGTGGAGGTAAGCTTAAGGGAGATGTCAGAGGTAAAGTTTTTACACAGAGAACGGCACGTGCCTGGAACGCACTGATGTGGTTGGTAGTAGATAGGGACATGAATGTAAGAAAATTGTAGAATTTTCGTGCTGAGTCGGAAAGAAGGGTCCGATTGACAGTAAGGTCGGTTTATATAGACTGACGCAACATCGTGCGCGGACGTGTACGGCACTTTATATCGTGTACACCGAGTACGACACTGTACTATCCTAATTTCCATATTGTAACTCCACCCTTAATAAATGACTGGCCCAACAAATGAGGATAAAATTGAAGAATAAAATATTTGTAAGCATGTTCAGCCAGAAATAGCAGCGGGAGGATGATCCATTGGATCTTCCTCCCCAATATTCCCATCATAGATTCATAGAGTCATACAGAAGTGCAGCATAGGAACAGGCCCTTCGGTCCATCTCGTCCATGTCGAAGACAGTTAAACTCCCTACTCCCATCCGGTCCATAGGCCTCCATATCCTTACTATCTATGTACCTAGACATCTCTTCAACGTTGAAATCGAGCTCACTTGCACCACATGTGCTTGCAGCTTATTCCGTACTCTAACGAACGTCGGAGTGAAGAAGGTTTCCCTTACGTTTCTCTTAAACTTCTCACCTTCCACCGATAACCCATGGCCTCTGCTTGCAGTCTAACCCAATCTCAGTGGAAAGGGCCTGCTTGCATTTACCCTATTTACATCACTCATAATTTTGTATACTTCCATCAAATCTCCGCGCAATCTTCTACGCTCTAAAGAATGCAGTCCAAACCTCTTCAGTCTTTCTTTATAATTTAGGTTTTCCAGATCTGGCAATATCCTTGTAAATGTTTTAGCATTCTCTTAATCTTATTTACATCTTTTCTGTAGTTAGGTGACCAAAGCAGCACACAATACTCCCAACTTGGCCTCAGCAACGTCTTCTACAACTTCAGTATTACATCCCATCTTCTGAATTCAATACATTGATTTATGAAGGCCAATGTGTCGAAATTTTCTTACGACCCTATCTACCCGTGACGCAATTTTCAGCGAATTATGGACCCGTATTGTCGGATCTCTTTGCTCGACTACACTTCTCAGTAACCTAGCGTTTGCTGTGTAAGACCAATTCCGGCCAATCACACCGACGTGCTAAAACCCGAAGCTGTCTGCATTAAATTCCATCTGCCATTTTTCAGCCAATTTTTCCAGCTGATGCAGATCCTTCTGTAAACCATGATAGCTTTCCTCACTGTCCAGTACACGCCAAATTTAAGTGCTGTCCGCAACTTCGCTGATACAGTTAGGTACATTATTATCCAGATCATTGATGTAGATGACATACGAAAAGGAACCAGCACCAATCCTTGCGGCACACCACCAGTCACAGGTTTTCAGTTAGAGAGGCAATCCTCTACTGCCACTCTCTGGCTTCTGCCACAAAGCCAATGCCTAATCTAATTTACGACCTCACCCTTTCTTGACCTGCCTCAATTGTTTTTCTACAATCTGTGTAGACAACAGCCACTGTATTTCCTTCATCCACTATTCTAGCAACTTCCTCGAAAACTCTGCAAGACTGGTTGGACATTATCTATCACGCACTAGTCCATGCTGACTATCTTTAATCAGGCCTTGTCTATCCAAATATTTATAAAGCTGGTCCCTTGGAATACCTTCCAGTAATTGTGCCACAACTGATGTCAGACTCTCTAGCCTATCATTTCCTGGTTTCTGTTTAGAGACTCGTTTAAAAAAAAAAACCAGCGTAACCACATTTGCCATCCTCAAATCTTGTCGTGCCTCACCTATCGCGAAGGATTTTTAAATCATCTCTGCTGGATAGATGAATTATCTGGATTTCTGGATTTGCCTCCCGTAGGGTCCGAGCGGACACCTGTTCATGCCCTGGGTATTTATCCACTGTGATTGGCCTCAGGGTATCATCACCTCCTCCTCTGTAATCTGTACAGGGTTCATGAAGTTGATTCCGCTTTGCCTCACTTCTATAGTGTATGTATCCAACTTCTGAGTAACTATTGATACAAAGAATGTATTTATTATCTCTCACACATGGATTTGACTTTGGCTCCGCACAGGGATGACCATTCTCGTCTTCCAGAGGACCGATTTTCCCCTTGCAATCCCTTTCCTCGTAATATATCTGTAGAAACATTTCTCCTTCACCTTGTCTGCTAAAGCAATTTTTCGCCTTCCAGATTTCTTTCTTAAGTGTCTCTTACACTTGTTGTACTCGTTTCTTCCCACATGCCTGTACCTGCTATGCCGCTCCATTTTTTCTCTTAACCAGAGCTTCTGTGTCTCTTGAAAACCAAGGTTCCCTATACCTGCTATCTTTACCTTTTATTCTGACCGACACATACAAGATTTGAACTCTCAAAATTTCGTTTATGAAGGACTCCCACTTTGCAACTACACTTTTTCCAGAAAAAGAGCCCGTTCCCAAATCTCCCTTGCCATATAATTTCTGATACCTTCAAAACTGGCCTTTCTCCAATTTAGAATCTCAACCCGTGGACCAGACCTATGTTTTTGTATATTCCCTGTGAATCTAATAGCGCCGTGGTCATTGGATGCGAAGTGCTCCCCTACACAATCGTCTGTCACCTGCCCTGTCTCTTTCGCTAATAGCAGATCCAGAATCACAAGCTATCCCGTTGGGGTTTTTACGTACTGATGAAGGAAAATTTCCTGAACACTTTTGACAAACTCGATCCCATCTAGTCCTTTTATTGTTTGAGATTCCCAATCAAAATGTGGAAAGTTAAAATCACCCATTATAACACATATGTTTCTTGCAATGGTCTGCGACCTCTTGACATATTTGTAATTCTAAATCTCTAGGCCTGTTTGGTGGTCTGTAAAATCGTCCTATTAACATGGTCATACCTTCCCTATTTCTCAGCTCCACGCATAACGCTTCACTAGTCATGTTCTCCCATCTGTCCAGACCGAGCACTGTCGCGACATCGTCTCTGACTAATACAGCTACCCCTCCTCCTTTAACCTTCCCCGTTCCGACACTTGTAAAACAACGGGACGCTGGAATATTAAGCTGCCAGTCCATCCCCTCCTGCAACCAAATTTCACGAATGTTCACAACGTCATATTCCACGTGTTGACCCATAATTCCTGGCAGTCCCGCCCTTAAAATTAACACCTAACTCCCTGCACTCCCAATGCAGAAATTCATCACCCATTCCACCTGTGTCATTGATACCTATATGGACGATGACCTTTAGCTGTCACCTTCCACTTAAGAATGCTGTGTTCTCGATTCGAAATGTCCCGGACCGGGGCACCCAGGAGGCAAAATACTAATCGGAATCTCGTTCTCGCCCACAGAAACCCTAACTAACGAATCGCCTGTCACCACAGCATGCCCCTTCTAACCGTCCTCTTCTGCGTGCCAGAAAGCCAACTACCGTGACTTTCCTGTTAGGTAATCCCTACCCCCAAGAGAATATCCAAAGAGATGTCGCTGTTGTTGAGGTGTATGGTCACTATGCACTAGCTCCTTAACCCGTTTCCTCTTCCTGACTGTCACCCAGTTTCCTGTGTGCAGCACCTTGGGTGCATCTACTTCTCGACACGTCCAATCAATCACCCTTCAAATGATTTGGAGTTCATCCAGTTGCAGCTCCAAATCCTTTACGTGTATTATTAGAAGCTGCAACTGGATGCACTTCCCGCAGTTATATTCGTCAGGAACACTAGAGATCTCCCTGCTTTAGACCAGAAGGCCATAAGACATAGATGCAGAATGAGGCCATTCAGCCCATCGAGTCTGCTCCGCGATTTCATCAAGCACATACACATGCCTTCTCACCGTATCCAACGAACAACTTGCGACGTTAATACTGTATACCCACGGACCTGGCGTCCACCGCAATCCCTACAGAGCATTCCACAGATTCACTACTCTCTGGCTGAAAATATTTCTCCTAACCTCCGTTCTAAAAGATCGCCCCTCAATTCTGAGGCTGTGCCCTCTAGTTCCGGGTACCCCCACCATAGGAAACCTCCTCTCCACACTCACCCTATCTAGTTTCTTTCAACATTCGGTAGGTTTCAATGAGATCCCGGCCAGCAACCCCTCCCCCCGTAATCTTCTACATTCCAGTGAGTACAGTCCCAAAGTGGTCAAACGCTCCTCTTATGCTAACCCCTTCAGTCCTGGAATCATCCTCAAGAACCTCCTCTGGACTCTGTCTATTAACAAAGCATTCTTTCTGAGGTGTGGGGCCCAAAGCTGTTGACAATACTCCAGGTGCGGCTTGACAAATGTCTTATAAAGTCTCAGCATTATCTCATAGGTTTTATGTTCTATTCCCCTTGAAATATATGCCAACATTGCATTAGCCTTCTTCACCACAGACTCAACCTGATAATTAAATTTTAAGTTCCAATGCACCTCCGATGTTTGAACCTTCTTCCCATTTAGATAATAGTCCGCACTATTGTTGCTTTTGCTAAAAAGCAGTACTATGCGTTTTCCAACACTATTCCATCTGCCATTTTTCCAAGTTGTTTAATTCGTGCTGCAATAGAATTGCATCCTCAGCACAAGCTACCCCCCCCCAACCTGTCTTCGTATCACCACAAACGTTGCCACAAAACCACTATCTAAATAATCGACAAACAATATGAAAAGCAGCAGCCCCAATACTGACCCCTAAAGAACACCACAGGTTACTGGCAGCCGACCAGAATAGGCCCCCTTAATTCTCAGTTGCTGCTGCCTGCCTGTCAGCCATTCCGCTATCCATCACTATATTTCCGGTAACGCCATAGGAGTTTATCTTGTTAAGCAGTCTCGTATGTGACACCTTATCAAACGCCTCATGCGTGGCACTCTATCAAACGCCTTCTGAAAATCCAAACAAATAACATCCTGTGCCTCTCCCTTGTCCACCTGCCTGCTGCTTTCTCGAAGCCCTTAACAGATTTGTCAGGCAAGATTTCGCTTTAAAGAAACCGTAATGAATTTGACTTATTTTAAGAACACAGAAACCAGAAACCTCATCCTTAATAATAGACTACAACACTTTCCCAGCTACTGAGGTTAGGCTAACTGGTCTATGGTTTCCTTTCTTTGCCTTGCTCCATTCCCAAACAGTGCAGTGACATTGGTGCCTTTATTTCCTCCGGAGCAACAAGAAAGTTCACTTCTGCCCTAGGATGCTGACGGACTTTTACCGCTGTACCATTAAAAGCATACTCATCAACTGCATCTCAGTGTGTTATGGCAATTGTCCCGTATCCGCAAAGCACTCCACCGGCTGGTGAAAACTGCCCAGCGGATTATCGGCACCCAATTGCCCACCATTGAGAATATTTGCCATAAACGTGGCCTGGGCAGGGCAAAAAGCATTATTGAGGATGCATCTCACCCTAACCATGTACTTTTTACTTGTCTCCCATCCGGTAGGCGCTACAGGAGCCTCCGCTCCCACAGCAGCAGGCACAGGAAGAGTTTTTTCCCTGAGGCTGTGACCCTGCTGAACCTCACATCATCGCGCTAAGCAGGACTGTCTCAGTACTTTTATATTTGTATGCTGTAGCACTTGCTTTTTATTCGTAGTTATTTTGTAAATAATAGTATTCTTTTGCACTTCTGGTCAGATGCTAATTGCATTTCATGGGCTTTGTATCTATACTCGGCACAATGACAATGAAATTGAATCTAATGTAATCTAATTAGTGATTTTCTAGTCTTCCGGGACCAGCCCAGAATTAAGTGATTCTTGAAAGATTACCACCAATGCATCTGTTATCTCTTCAGAAAGATCTTTCAGCACTCTGAGATGTAGTCCTTCTGGTGCAGCTGACTTATCCACCTTAGGAACTTTCAGTTTGCCTAGCACTTTATACTTTATTGTCGCCAAACAATTGATACTAGAACGTACAATCATCATAGCGATATTTGATTCTGCACTTTTTCATTTGTAAAAGCAATGACACTCGTTCCTTCTCACTGGCACTCATGGAACTCTGGCATACCGCTAGTGTCTTTCACAGTGAATGCAGATGCAACGTACCCATCAGGTTCATCTGCTGTTTCTTTGTCTCCCATTACTACATCGCCAGCATCATTTTCCAGCGGTCGAATATCACCTCTCACCTTCCTTTTACCCTTAATATAACGAAAAAAACTTTCGGTATTCTGCTTTATTGGCTAGTCTGTTCTCATATTTCATCCTTCCTTTATAGCTTTTTAGATGCCTTTTGTTGGATTTTAAAAGCCTCTCAATCATCCAACTCCCCAAGCAATTTTGCTACCTTATATGCGCTTTCCTTGACTTTTACGCAGTCTTTAATTTCTTTTGTCGGCCACGGTCGCTCTCCGCCAGCCCCCCCCCCCACCCCCCCACCCCCAAGCCAGTTGGGGACTTTTTTCTCTGTAGAACGTATCTATCCTGCGCCTTGTGAACTATTCCTAGAAACTTCAGCCTTCTCTGCTCTGCCGTCATCCCGCCTGTATCCCTCTCCAATCCACCTGCGCAAGCCCTTCTCAGCCTCCGTAACTCCCTTAATTCCATTATAATACTGATACATACGACTTTTGCCTCTCGCTCTCAAATTAGAGTACTAATTCAATCATATTATGATCACCGTCCCCTAATGGTTCCTTTACATCAAGCTCCCTAATATGATCTGGTTTATTACACAACACCCAATCTAATATAACCTTTCCCCAATTAGTCTCAAGCACAAGCTACTCTAAAAAGCCACCTCGTAGGCATTCAATAAAATCCCTCTCTTGCAATCCGTCACCAAACTGATTTTCTCAATCCCCTAGCATATTGAAGTCCCCCATTACTATTGTAACATTATCATTAGAAGCCTTTTTCAGCTGCCTTTGCGGTCTCAACCCCACGTCTTGGCTACTATATGGAAGCCTATATATGACTTCTATAATGTTATTTCCCCTTGCAGTTTCTTAACTCCACCCACAATGATTAAACATTTTCTGACCCCATGTCACCTCTTTCTAAAGATGTAACTCCATTTGTTACCAACTGAGCCACATCACCGGCTATGCCTTGTTGCTTGTCCTTTCAGTACAACGTGTAGCCTTTGATGTTAAGCTCCCAAACATGGCTTTCTTTCTGCCACGATTCACGATCGGTCTGCCTTTGTACGCAATTATTAGCTTGTCCTTCCTTACATTCATGTTACACCCATAATGTACTTATCAATCTGCTGGCTCATCCTCTATCATATTGGTTTCCAGCCCTCTGCCGTTATAGTTGAAACCATTGCCAACAGCCCTCGTAAATATGTCCGCAAGAATAGTTCTTGGATTCATGAGTTCACACCGGACAAGAATAAGCACGGAACTATTATTGTGTTGTCTGGCAAATATATTTTTTAAGTATTGTCAGTTTTCTTTTCACAATTTTCACTAATTTTTGTAAGTTTGATTTTGGCAAAGTAATAAATACCCCTTCATTAAAGTGTTAAACGATTCCAACCGTTCCTGTCCCCTTTGTCATAAGCAACGTTTTAAGAAAATCCATAGATCCCGGAAACAGAAAAAAAATGAGGTGGTGAAGAAGGTTCACTACATATTTGCCTTCGGTAGTCGTGGGATTGGATATAAAAATGGGGAAATTGGCTCAGGTGTGTTGTGTTTAATTCTGGTTACCACATTACGGAAAAGATCCGGATGTTTTTGTATGTTTGCAGAAGAGGTTGACCAGGATGTACTTGCATTGGAGATTATTCGCTATAAAAAGAGTTTGGAGAAAGTCTGACTATTTTCTCTTTAGTGTTGGAATCTGTTGAAGCACTTGAGAGAAAATACCTAACATTATGAGGGGTACATCTAAGATAGGCAGATAAGGTCTTTGAATGCTTTAGGGTGAAGATTAATCTTACAGCTACCTAATTGCGCTGCTAGGAAATGTGGTAAAACAGATTCGACAGTATGTTTCACAGGCGTTTCGGCAGGCAAACGAGTAGGCTAGGAATGGCAGGACATGGAACTTGTGCAGGCAGAATGGATTCGTTGAAGTTTTAATTAGTCTTGGCACGCACATCATGGACAGAAAGTGTTGTTCCTTTGCTTTACTGTCCCATGACCATCGGTTTGGTGTAGGTTAGCACTTCGAAAAACCTGGAATAAATATGTCTATTCCTTGTCATTTACAGAAGCATCCAAATTGTATTAAAACTTCTGGGACGGATATCAAGTCAAAAGGACATGTACATCGTTAAAATAGATACCAACTTTCTTAACGTATTTGTAGTGGTAATCACATAATAAGAGGTCCTTACGGATTTGTGGGAATAGGGTAAATATAAACGAGAACATTTTGGTTATCGTCACTGTCTATACAATTAGGGGATTGGATTGCAAGTTTTGCATGTAACGCTGTTTTTTAAAATAAAACTTCTTGAGCTGCATTTTGAAAACACACAGAGGAAGCAAGGTATAGGAACTACTTTTTTTCTATATTAAGATACAAAACAATAACGGCAAGTTTTACTGCAACGTTTACTCCACATGATAGATTTCAAATCTTTCCAGATAAACTGAAATATATTATTATCCCTTGTGCTCTGTTCAGGGAAGGAAGGGGTATATCAGTTTCCTATTTTGTGCAGCAGGGAATAGGATTTGGGGTGGTGAACAGTAAGTAGGTATATTCAATCAGATGGGGATAATTTTATTCGGTTGAAACAATATATTTGTCACAGGAAGTTTGCTATAATTACTGTATCTACGTAATAGTGAAATGATTATAAGCGAGTCGTATTATAATACTGAATAGTCCTGTAATACCCTTGCCCTGTAATATCCACAAATGTCATACCAATCCATATTAGGTCAATAGCAAAATGATAGAAACTAACTTTGATATTGTTGTTTAGGGGAGCTTTACAATAACCTGCACACGTATGTTTAATTTAGTTTCAAAAAGTCCATCTCCCATTGTAACTGTGAATGGATGAAAAAAAAAATAGAATTTATAAGCGAACTGAGACTGGTTGGCCTCACGGTAAAACTTCATTGAACACAACAGGAAGCATCATCAATAAAATTAGTATCAGAAAGAATCTGATTGCAAAAGAACGATCATACGCTGCCTTCATAGCAGTGCAAGCCAGGATGTTTTTGTTTTTTCAAGGTTTATGGCACTAACCCATATGCGGATCCATTCACACACACTTATTTAGGTAGTTTATGCATAATGCACTATAAGGCGAGAGCTGGGATACTAATCATTGCAAGCACTCAACTTGAATCAGAATTCCTTAGAACCGAAACAATCACTGCCATTCAAACTTATACTGAATATTCATACAACACTGACAACGGGTAATCACAATCACTAGAAAGAGGATCTTTAAACGAGGTTCAACAACAGAGCAATCACGGAACCATCATGCATGGAATTCTTGCATCATGCTATTGATAAATTGTTTAATTTTATTCAATGAATGCCAAATTCACTAAGACTACGTGACATGCG
Source organism: Mobula hypostoma (assembly GCF_963921235.1). Classification (NCBI taxonomy): domain Eukaryota; kingdom Metazoa; phylum Chordata; class Chondrichthyes; order Myliobatiformes; family Myliobatidae; genus Mobula; species Mobula hypostoma. Next base: position 9,261,318 of record NC_086103.1, read on the forward strand.
CATCTGATCCACTTCCAGATACCAAGCACCTTTACCCCCGCCCCACCTTAGAGGCAGTGAGTCTGTGTCGTCGAGGACGTTCCGTCACTTACCAATATGAGGGAAAAGCTTCCGGTGTTCATGGATTAAAATACAATATCCAAAATATTCCCTCTACCGACGATAAAATACACAGCAGCAACTCACCAACATGTCTGTGAATTCACCTTTTTTACCTGTCAAACTCTTGCTACTAAGAATAATCGGAGAAGCTGGCGCAGATGAACACCGTTATCTCCAGCATTTTTTTCGTGTCATTCGTCCTATTCAACCTGACAAAACATCACAAATTTATCATATGTCGTTGATTAAAGCTACTTTAGGTCTATCATAGGCACATGGGTGAGGTGTTACTAGATGATCATAAGCATATTAACAGTGGAGTTGCCAAAGGCTATAAAATGCTGTCCCAGGAACCAGAATCAACATTGAATGTCGGAATAGGCAGATGAGCAGATCACTTGCATTGCAGAACTATCTATTGATTAAGTACTAATCCATGGTGAAATAATTCATGTTGTCTGAATGTGCAATTAATTCTACTGCCTCGGAAGATGGTTTGTAATATATGATGATGTGGAGGACAGAGGAACCCACTTGCCAGAATTGTGAAATCAGGCAAATCTCGTGTAACCTCATCAATTCGAAAGCAATCATACAAACGCCGGGGTCTCTTTATCCATTTGCAAAGCACTGAACTAACTCGACGATCAGTAACGTACTTCATGAAGTGTTTGGAAAACACATCAGTCGGTACGCGCAAAAGCACTGCGGTAATGACAAGATAACCAGATTACAGAAGTCTTACTGAAACGCAAAATGAGTCCTGGAGTCTAGGACCTAGATTCTGGAGACATTTAACCCGTTTTTGGAGCTTTTTACAGTTACTTCTAAACATGGAGCAGAGGAAAGACACCCGCTTTAACATTTCATCTGAAAATTGCCATCTCCAGTCATGCACAATACTCTTAATACTGTATGAACATTTGGCCCATAATTTTGCACACAGCAGGATTTCAAACCAGAACTTTCTGATTTAAAGACAAAAATGGCCTCAAGTATGTCTCTCGGGGAATGCAGGAGAAAACAATCTCTGTTAGATTTCACTGGATTCCGCACGGTCATTTTTTAAACGTGGTGTGACAGGAAAACAAAGAGTACACACGCACAGTGGAACTAAAATTAGCCCCACAAAGGTATTTATAAAACAGACTCACAGACATGTTAAGAACAAATAGAACCTAACAGAAAACTGCATTGTGGATACTTCGACACCACGCATATTATAATGTCGGTGCTCTCGACACAAATATATATTTCCCCTTAAAAAGACTAGAAATTCTGGAAATACTCAACCGGTCAGGCAAAATCAGTGGGAAGATAATTGGCTAAGGATGTGATATTGATTGCAAGTTAACTTCAAAGGCACATTAAGCCGACTTCTTTACCCTCCGGTGCAAGCCTGGCATTTGAGTATTACCAGCATTTTCAATTTTTTGTTTCTTATTACACCTTTTCTTACGAAGCACCTCACCTCATTGCTTACAGCCTTACTGTACTTATCAGAATCCATTACTCTGATGTTTTCTTTCCTAATGGGTTCATTCTGGACGCCCTTATTTCTGGGAGATGGCCTGTGCGGGTTCGGAGTGATGAGGTCTCTCTTCGTAGACTGCAATGTTGAACATGATTCGTACCGAAAGCTCTGGGAGAGTGGATCACCCCCAAATACCTCAACATAGTTCGGAGGTATCTGAAGGTTTCTGCTGGCCTTCTGAATTCCATTGAAAGAATTTCTTGTTTCTGAACAGCAACAACCACCAAGGATGCTGGACTGGCATTCCAAACCGCCCCTATCTTTGTGAAGTATAGAAGCGAGGATAATTAAAACTGTAAGGAAAATAGCAGACACTATCCCTAATGCAATTACCAACGAAAGGCTCACGTCAGGGGTGAAACCCGCATCGTTCGACAAACTGGTAACACTAGAAAAAGTTTCACGATCCCCGTCCACCACAGTTAATAATAAAGTCAATGTGGCTGACAGTGATGGCGTTCCATTATCGTTTACCACAATCACCAATCTTTGTTTAGAGGCATCTGTGTTCGTAATGCGACGGATAGTCCAAACTTCGCCAGTGTCTGGTGAAATAGTAAAGAGATTAGAATGAATTGGTTGGAGAATCTGATAAAAGAGATGAGCGTTCTCTCCAGCGTCAGCATCGGTGGCCGATACCTTTACAACCAAGTAGCCTGGTTCGGCAAACCGAAGCATTGTTTCTGTTACTGCTGATCCATAATCAGGCAAAGGATTCACGATCACTGGGGCGTTGTCATTCTGATCGAGGATGATAATGTCCACTGAAACGTTACTAGCAAGCGGTGGGACTCCAGAATCCTGCACTTGAACCTGAAATTGAAGTTTTTTTAATTGTTCGTAATCAAAAGGCTTCTGAGCAAATATTTCGCCACTCTGTGGGTTGATAGAGAAAAGAGTAGCGATCGGGGTGCCTTGAAACTGCATTGGTATTATAGAAAATAACAATCGAGCGTTTTCTCCTTCATCAGGATCAAAAGCTGTCACCGAAAGTATTGAAGCTCCTATTATATTGTTCTCCATAAAGCGTGCGATATAAACAGGCTGCGTAAATCGTGGTGTGTTGTCATTTATATCTGACACTTCTACTCGCATGGTTTTCTTGGAAGTTAGCGGAGGGTTGCCTGCGTCCGTGCATGTGATAGTAACATCATACCTAGAAATATTTTCGCGATCCAATAAATGAGTAATCAGCATTTTATAGTAATTTTTCCTGTTTGACTCTAGTCTAAATGGGAGTTGATCCGCAATTTCACATTGTACGTGTCCATTTTGTCCCGAATCTTTATCTGCTGCAGTGAATAAAGCCACTATTGTCCCAAGCGGAGCGTGCTCAGGTACGGCGCTTGAAAGCGATCTTAACTCCACCTCAGGTGCGTTATCATTCACATCAACGATATCCACGAAAATATCGCAGTGCACGGGAATGGCCCCAGAGCCCTTGTCCATGGCCTGCACGTTAATCTCAAAAGCATTGTTTCTTTCATAATCTAAAACTCCTTTAACTCTGATTTCACCATTTTTAGAATCCACACCAAATATTTCACGTACTATAGCGGAACAATGGCTACTGAAAGAGTATATTATCTCTCCATTTGGACCATCGTCCAAGTCTGTTGCGTTTAATCTGATGACTAAGGTTCCCTGGGGAACCGACTCCAGCAAACTAATCCTATACACCGACTGGGGGAAAACAGGTGAGTTATCATTTATATCCTTCACCGTGATTGTAACTTGAACCGTGCCCGATCTCACGGGAACACCGCCATCCTTTGCTATTACCGTTAATTTATGTTTCGACATCATCTCTCTGTCCAGCGCTCGCTGCAAAACCAACACCGGCAACGTTCTTTTGTCACTGCGGATTTGTACATCCAGAGAAAAATATTCATTCGGGTGTAGCTGGTACGTTTGCAAAGAGTTCGACCCGATGTCCGGATCGTGCGCGGACTCGAGAGTAAAGCGCGTTCCCACAGCGGCAATCTCAGAGATTTCCAGGCGTATCTGGTTCTTTTGGAAGCTGGGAGCATTGTCATTTATATCGAGAATCTCCACCTCCACCTGATAGAGAGTTAACGGATTCTCTAGCACTACATCCAGCGATAACACACAGTCGAGGCTCGACCCACAAAGCTCTTCCCGGTCAATCTGTTCCTTCACAAGTAAGTTGCCATTATCCAAATTTATGTGGACGTATTGTTTACTAGGTTGGGACGCTACTCGCAATCTACGATCAGACAATTGCTCTTCATCTAAACCTAAATCGGCAGCGATATTTCCAACAAAGGCGTCCAGTTGCAGTTCTTCAGGGATTGAATACCGAATTTGCCCAGAACACATATTCCACAAGGAAAACACAAAACACAGACGTTGGCATTTCAGGAAAATGCGTATGTTATACCTCATTTCAAGTGCAACCCTTTCTTTTGCTTCAGTATGAGACGGTACTATGCATTATTCTTTCCACTGCTCTCTAGATTCCCGTTTGCAAAACTCGAAAAAAAAACACAGAATATAAAATACCTTTCCATTCTGCGAACCTATCGGATCACTTCATTTGTTACTTTGTTCGAAATTGCTTTATAGTTGCGATTATATTTCAGGACAAAAGCGCCGGAGCTGCGCATACCCGATTTCTTTCTCCTGCTTACTGTGCGTTATGGTGGCTGCGCAGTGGAAAGGGCCGTCCGGATCACCAGTTTCATTTCGGCTTCTGATTGGTGAACGCAGACGCCCTGATTCTTGGCCAATCAGAATTACCTTTCTTTCTTAAAGCTGTACTGCCTCAAAATCTGGCTGAACAACTGTATTTAATGTTGCACAATAAGAATACCGATGAAGCCTTATTTTCAGTATTTTCAACAATTTAGTCCGATGAAAACTTGTCCAGAATAAACGTGAATCTAGTATGCTAACTACACCTGTATGTATTGTTGTTCGGAGTTCAAAGTGCAAACATAATTTATTATCAAAGTACTAATTATCAAAAAATCAATTACTGCGGGTATTCACTGTAAATAAAACGAAAATCAATAGAATTAATGAAAATTGTACGTAACAATACGAACAAACAACCTGTGCATAAGCCAACAAACTGAACAAATATGAAAAGAAATAATCAAAATAATAATAAATAAGAAGTAGATCTCGAGAACGTGAGAAGGAAGAAACCTTGAAAGTTAGTCCATAGGTTGTGGGAACAGTTCTGTGTTGGGGTGAGTGAATTTTAGTGAAGGTATCCGACTGGTTCAGGGGCCTAATGGTTGAAGGTAACAACTGAATGGCAGATGGTGAGAATACTGTATATAAAATACAACTAATACAAAAACACAGGGGTGCTACAGTGGCTCACTGAGCTCACTGATTCAGCTCTTGTTTTATTGTGAGAGCTACTTATCCATTAAATTGTCCTGAAGAGAGAAGCGAGCATGTTGTCTTGGCCAAAAAAACCGATAGTCTACAAATCAGTGAATTGGATTGAATTGAGGACAGTGGATGCAGACATGTCTTTGTTCTTGCCGCGTGCTTTGCGATGGAGACTGCCACTTTGTGAAGGCACTCTGTTCCCCATTTTGTGAGCTTGAAGTGCTTGGCTTTGTCAATATTTTAACGAGGACACAATGATCATCCCGGTCATCTGCTGGGCAGGAGATCATCTCCAAATAAAAAAATTATTGTGAGACGTTCTTTGGTTGGGTATAACATGCAAGTTTGTGAAAGTTAAGGTTGTTGCCTGGCCGGAGTGATTCGAGTTCGTTGCGGATTGTGAACACAGAACCATAAATTTTCGACTGTCACTTGCTGGGAAGAGGCCAATGAATGGATACTATCTTGGAGCAGACCCAGGAACAAGGTGTTAAAGGTCAGACACATGAACAGTGACCAACGACACTGGAACGTAGTATTTGAATTGATACGGAATGGGTATAAAAGTGGATGTTCCGTATGTGCAGACAGCAGCATATTCGAAGAAAAACCATTGCAGATTTAAGAGGGAGTGACCCTCTGTGGAACACGTAGCGAGGGTATCGGGACTACGAGGTACGCCAGGCCAGCGTAGAATCCTTTGCTCGGGTAATACCTTTGCCGATGATACCAAGCTAAGTGGAGGAACGGGTAGTGTGGAGGAAATATAAAGCCTGCAGAGAGACTTAGATAGTTCAGGTGAATGGGCAAAAGAGTGGTAAATGAAATACAAAGTTGGAAAGTGTATGGGCATGCACTTTGGTGGAAGAAATAAACGGGCAGACTATTATTTAGATGGGGAGATAATTCAAAACGCAGAGTTACAAAGGGACTTGGAAGCCCTTGTGCAGGATACCTTAAAGGTTAACCTCAAGGTTGAGTCGGTGCTGAAGAAGGCGAATACAATGTTGACATCCATTTCTGGAGGTATAGAATTTAAGAGCAGGGATGGGACGTTGAGGCTCTATGGGGCACTCGTCAGACCACACTTGCAGTATTGTGTGCAGTTTTGGGCTCCTTATTTTAGAAAGAATATACTGACATTGGAGATGGTTCAGAGAAGATTCACAAGAATGATTCCAGGAATGAAAGGTTTACCATGTGAGGAACGTCTGGAAGCTCTTGGACTGTATTCCCTGGAGTTCAGGAGAATGAGAGTGATCTCATAGAAACATTTCAAATGTTAAGAGGCCTGAACGGATTAGATATGGCAAAGTTGTTTCCCATGGTAGGGGATTCTAGAAAAAGAAGGCACCACTTCAGGCTTGAAGGACGTCTATTTAGAACAGAAATGCGAAGAAGTTACTTTAGACAGAGGGTGGTAAACTGTGGGATTTGTTGCCACGAGCTGCTGTGGAGGCCAAGTCATTGGGTGCATTTAAGGCAGAGATAATTAGGTTCTTAATTAGCCAGCACATCAGAGGGCATAGGGAGAAGGCAAGGGTGTGACGATGTCAGGAAAAATTGGATCAGCCCATGATTGAACAGTGGAGCAGCCTCAATGGGCAGAATGGCCTACTTCTGCCCCTGTATCTTCTGGTTTCATGGTCTTTTATGGACACCAGCAATGTACAAGAGACCCGTGATTGTCAGGGAGCAGGAGTAAGTGCCATTGCTATTGCAAAGGAAAAAGCGCTAGCCAAACTCAAAGTTCTTAAGGTGCCCCAGCTGGACTACATTCTAGATACCCGATCGAGGTGCCTGTAGATATAATGGATGAATTGATCATGATCTTTCAATAGTCACGTTATTCTGAAGCGGTAGCATTCAGAATAAGGCCGGTGAACTCGGTGCGCAATTAGAGATTGTGCGGTAAGACGTTGTAGGCTTTACTGAGTCGTGGCTGAAGGAAGTTCAGAGGTGCAAGTTTAACATCACAGGATGTACTTTGCATCGAAAAGACAGGGAAGAATGCATAGGTGGTGGTGTGACTGCATTGGTAAGAGATGGAATTACAACTTTCGAAAGAAACTGCAAGGGTAAAACACCATTATGGTAACCATATACAGTATAAGCCTCCGAATAGTAGCCTTGACGTGGGTTTGAAATTGCAAAAGGAACTGGAAAGGGCATGCAATAAGGGTAATGTCACAAATGTAATGGGGAGACTTCAATATGCAAGGTGATAGGTAATATTAATTTGCCGATGGATCGTAAGAGAGAGAATTTGTTGACTGCCTACCATATGGCTTTTTAGGGCAGCTTGTTCTCGAGACAACTCGAGGAAACGCTATCTTCGATTCGGCGTCCTGTAATAACCCAGACATTATTAGTCAGCTTAACGTAAAGGAACCCTTCGAGGCTCTGATCATAATGTTATTGAATTCAGACTATAATTTGAAAGGGAGAGTCATAAGTCACATGTATCAGTATCGCAATGGATTAAAGGGAATTGCAGAGGCATGACAGGTTGGAGAGGGATACTGGCGGGGGTGCCGGCAGAACAGTGGTGCCTGATGTTTTTGGGAATCATTCACAAGGCTCACGATATATATGTTCCACAGGAGAAATTCTCAAATGGCAGGGGTGGGCAACCGGGGCTTAGAGGGGAAGTTAAAAATGCATGAAGGCCAAGCAAAGGGTGCAAAAGGTAGCAAAAGTGAGTGGGAAATTCGATAATTGGAAAGCTTTTCAAACCATGAAAAGGCAATTAAGAAGTAATAAGAAGGTAAAAGATAAAATATGAGGGCAATCGAGCCGATAATATAAAGGAGGATACCAAAAGCTTTTATTTTCAGTTATATAAAGAATAAAAGGGAGGTGAGTGTTGATAATGGACAACTGGAAAATGATGCTATCGTTGTAGTAATGGGGACCAAGAAATGCCAGATGGATTTAACCAGTACCTTGGTTCAGTCTTTACTGTGGAAGACAGTAGCTGCATGCCAGAGTTCGATTACTGTCAGAGTACGGGTGTGAGTGACAATGCTATTATAAAAGAAAAAAAGCTAGGTAAACTGAAAGATCTTAAGGTGAATAGGTCACCAGGACAAGATGGATTCCATCCTAGAGACCTGAAAGAAGTTGCTGAAGAGATAACGGAAGCATTGGTCATGATATTTGAAGAATCATATGATTTTGGCATAGTACTGGAGGAATGGAAAATTGAAAATTTCTCTCCACTCTTTAAGAAGGGAGGAAGACAAAAAGGATGGAATTATACGCCAGTTAACCAAACCTCCGTGGTTGGCAAAGTATTGCAGTCTATTATTAAGGACTAGGTTTCGAAGTACTTGGATACTAATGTTACAGTAAGTCAAAGTCAGCATGGTATCTGTAAAGGGAAATCTTGCCCGAAACGCCTGTTATAATTCTTCGAGGAAGTAACAAGCAAAGTGGATAAAGGGGAGAGCATGTATGTCATTAACTTGGATTTTCAGATGGCAGTTGATAATGTGCCTCAGTTGAGGCTGCTTAACATGATAAATTCCTATGGTGTTACAGGGAATATACTGGTATTAATAGAAGAATGGCTGACAGGCAGGAGACAACGAGTGGGAATAAAGAGGTCCTTTCCTGCTTGGCTACCAGTGACCAGAGGTGTTCCTCTGGTCAGTATTGGAATCGCTACTTTTCACATTGTTTATCAATTATTTAGAAGCAATACAATTGCAGCAGGACTTAGACAAATTGAAAGAATGAGAAAAAAAATGGCAGATGGAATACAATGTTGGAAAATGTATGATAATGCATGTCGGTAAAAGAAAAAATAATACCGAATATTATCTAAATGGGGAGAAAATTCAGATATCAGTGGTACAAAGGGGCGTGGGGGTCAGCGTTCAAGATTCCCAGAAGATTAATTCACTGGTTGAGTCTGTAGCAAAGAAGGCAAATTCAATGTTAGCATTTAATTCAAGGGGAATAGAATATAAAAACGAGAGAATGCTAAAGCTTTATAAGACACTAGTCAGACTGCACTTGGAGTGCTGTCAACTGTTTTGGCCCCCATATCTCTGAAAGGATGTATTGCCATTAGATAGACTCCAGAAGATGTTCAGGGGGATGATTCTTGGAATGAAGGGATTAACATCTGAGGAGCGTTTGGCAGCTTTGGGCCTGCACTCACTGGAATTTAGAAGAATGCGGGGGATCTTACTTGAAACGTAACGAATGGTGAGAAGACTAAATAAGGTGAATGTGGAGAGGGTATTTCCTCTGGTGGGCCTATCTAGTAATGAAGGCCACTGTCTCACAACTGAGGAGCGAAATTTTATAAATGAAGTAAGGAGGAACTTCTTCAGCCCAAGAGTAATGAATCTATGGAATGCTCTGCCACAAGCTGCGGTGGAGGCCAAGTCCGTGGGTATATTCAAAGCCGAAGTAAATACTTTCCTGATTGGTCGAGGCATCGAGGGATATGTTGAGGGGGCAGTTGTATGGGCTTGATTGCAATCCGGGATCAGCCATGATGAAATGGCGAAGCGGACTCGATGGGGTGAAGGGCCTAAATCTGCTCCTATTTCTATGGCCTTATGATCTTCTGGATGGGAAAATTGCAAATGTCACTCCTATCTTTAAGAAGGGAGGAAGGCAAACGAAAGGAAATTATAGACCAGTTAGCCTAACCTCAGTGGTTGGGGAAATGTTGGAGTCTATTATTAAGGATGAGGTTTCGGGGTTTTGGAGACTAATGATAAAATAAATTAATATCAGCTTTGTTTCTGTAAAGAGATATCTAGCTTGACAACACTGTTAGAGTTCTTTGTGGAAGTAACAATAACAAGCTAACAAGCAGGGTGGACAAATGAGAAGTAGTGGATGTCATTTACTTGGATTTTGAGAAGGCGTTAGCTGAGGTGCAACACATGGGGATGCTTAACAAGATGAAATCCCATGTCGTTACTTGGAAAGATACTGGCGTGGATAGAGGGACGACTGCCAGGCAGAAGGCAGCTTTGGTATAAAGGGAGCCTTTTCCAGTTGGCTGCCGGTGACTAGTGGAGTTCCTCGTGGGTCAGTACTGGGACCACTGCTTTTCACATTGCTTGTCAATAATTTAGATAACAGAATTGATGGCTTTGTGGCAAATTTTGCAGAAGATACGAAGATAGGTGGAAGGGTGGGTACTGTAGTGCTTAGGAAGTAATGCGATTGCAGCAGGGCTTAGACAAATTGGGAGAATGCGCAAAAATGTGGCAGGTGGAATACGTTGTTGGGAAATGTACAATATTGCATTTTGGTAAAAGGAACAATAGTGCAGACTACTATCTAAATGGGGAGAAAATGCAAACATCAAAGGTCCAGAGGGAGTTTGGAGCCCTCGAGCAAAGCTCCCAGTAGGTTTATTTACAGATTGAGTATGTAGTAAAGAAGGCATATGAAATGATGGCACTTATTTCAAGAGACATAGAATATAAAATCCAGGACATAATGTCCAATGGAGGTTGAAGAGGATGATTCCAGGAATGAGGAAGTTAATATATGAGGCGCATTTGGCAGCTTTGAGCCTGTTCTCAAAGGAGGAGGAGAAGATGGCGGCGCGACGCAGTGCGCGTGGCCACTCCGGTGATGAATATCTGTTATCTGTCAAGTAGGATGCCGTGCACAATTCTGATGTGCTGGAGGCTGACGTGAGAGCACGGAGGAACATCTGGTGAAACTTTTGAAATTCCTGTTTCGCTGCCGCTGCTACTGTGTGATCCGAAATCTCCGGAGGGGAAGGCTCCGAATCCTCGGCTTTGCTTGTTGCTCGGCGGCCAGGGCGGGGTAGAGGCACTCGGCAGAGACGGTGCTCGGTGCTCAGTGTCGGAGGGCTGGTCGGAGGCTCGAAGTTTTCGGACGGACTCAGAGTCGGACTGTGGTCGGGTACTTCCAGGATGCTGCATCGGCAACTTTGCGGACCTAGAGGGTCATGGCAGGGAGAGTTTCTCCCTTCTACCGTCTGCGTGAGATGTTGGTGCCATCGGGTTTTGAGACTTTTTTTTTTATCGTGCCCATAGTCTGCTCTTATAAAATTACGGTATTGCTTTGCACTGTTGTAACTATATGTTATAATTATGTGGTTTTGTCAGTTTAGTCTTGGTCTGTCCTGTGTTTCTGTGATATCATACTGGAGGAACAATGTATCATTTTTAATGCATGCATTTCTAAATGACAATAAACGAGGACTGAGTGTCCTCAGAATCTAATCTAATCTAATGTACTCACTGGAACTTCGAAAAATTATTGGTGATCTCATTGAAACCTACCGAATTTTGAAAGAAGTAGATAAGGTGGATTGGAGAGAATGTTTCCTGTGGTGGTGTTATCCAAAATTAGAGGGCACAGCCTCAAAATTGAGGGTCGACCTTTTAGAACAGAGGTATGGAGGAATTCTTTTGGGAGCGAGAAAGACTGCGGCAGAGGCCAAGGCCGTGAATATATTTAAACTGGACGTTGGTACTTTCCAGATTTGGCAGGGCATCAAACGATATGGCGAGAAGACATGTGTATGGGGTGAAGTCGGATCCTGGATCAGCTATAATAGGATGACGGTGCAGACTCGATGGTTTGAGTGGCCTAATTCGAATGGCCTATGTCTTATAGTCTTAGGGATTTTTAACGCTAATGGGTAAATGCTATCATCTAAAGCAATATAACGCTCTTCAAAATATTTTATTTTATTTGGTGAGGGCTGTACTTTTAGTTATATGAAATGTTGCCCTGGGTAGAAAAAACTACAATAAATTTGAAAAAGATTTCTGCCAGCAGTTTCTTGCAGTTCTGTAACCATCTTTGACGCAGCCTGCAGATATTACTGAACTATTTAGCACTCTGATATTTGTGAATTATTCTCAATCCAGCAATCTCTCAATCAAAGGATACCCCACAATTGACATGGAACGTGATGCTTCAGTGATCTACCATGCCAAAATTGCTGATCAACCTGCCACCATCTTTGATAGAAAGAAATTATATGGCTTTTCACGTGGATTGTCACGGATAAATACAGTAAGTAGCTTAACATTCTACAGATTCTAGACGAAATAAACTGCTTTAATATTTTAGTTTCGTTCTGATACTCCAAGTTCGATATTAAACACTGCTAAGGATACTAATTTTATACTTATGCTTGTTTCAAAATATATTTAATGATTTTTAGATTAGATTAGATTATGAGGACACGCAGTCCTCTTTTATTGTCATTTAGGAATGCATGCATTAAGAACTGTTACAATGTTTTTCCAGAATGATATCACGAAAACACATGACAAACCGACGTAAAAACTAACAGAAACCACATAATTATAACATATAATTACAACAATGCAAAGCAATATCGTAATTTGATAAGAACAGACCGTGGCACGCTAAAAGTCTCAAAGTTTCTCGGAAGTCCCATCATCTCACACAGACTGTAAACCTCCAGCGCCGCCAACTTGCCAATGCAGCATACTGGAAGCATCCGACCACAGTCCGACTACGAGTGCGTCCGGAAACTCCGGCCCTCCGACCAGCTCTCCGACAGCGAGCACCGAGCACCATCTCTGCCGAGCCGTTCGACCCCCGGCTCCGGCAACAGGCAATAGGCAAAGCCGAGGATTTGGGGCCTTTGTCTCCGGAGATTCTCGATCGCACTGTAGCAGCGGAAGCGAAGCAGGCATTTCAGAAGTTACTCCAGGTGTTCCTCCATGCTTCTCACAGCCGTCTCCATCGAATCCGGAATATGCACGGCCCCCTAGTTAACACATATCGATATCATTTGCAAGGGCAACGCGAGCTGTGTCACGCCGCCATCTGCTCCTCCCTCCTCCTTCGGATATCTTTGGACTCCTTGGGACTTTAACATCAATTGCCTTCTAGATGGAGAATAGTACAGGCTTACCCAGTCATTTGGAAGAGTATTTTCTCATTACTTTCATTTAATTTTTTTTTTGGAGATAACAGTATGGTAACAGGCCCTTCCGGCCCAAAGAACCTACGTTCCCCATTTAAACGCATGTGACCAATTCGCCTACTAACCCATACGTCTTTTGAATGTGAGAGGAAACCAGAGCACCCGAGGGCAACCTATACGGTCACGGGGAGAACATAAAAACACTATACAGACAGTAGCAGGAACTAAACCTGTGTCGAGGTCCGATGCACTTACCTGGATCACCAGAATCGCCTTTGGTGCATTTTCACATAGCGCTACGTTGTAAGTCGATTGCAAGAAAGCGGACCAGCAGTCGTTTCCATCCTGTACTTTCACCGTTGTACCAGATCACACTAGATCACACTGTACTAGATCTTTCGGGAGATCCGCCGTCCTTAACTACGAGCACTAGCCTATGGTTTGATTGCTTTTCTCTCTCTAGGGATCTCTCTAAAACCACAACCGGAACCACACCGAAACCGCTGCGCATATCTACATCCAGAATGAAATAATCGTTCAGAAGGAGATGCTAACGTTGTACAGAGTTGACCCTAATGTCTGGGTCGTGCGCGCCTTTGAGGGTAAAGCGCGTTCCCGGTGTATCAATCTCAGAGATTTCAAGGCTGAGTCTGCTCTTTCGAAATCTGGGTGCGCTGCCGTTTACATCCAGAATCTCCAATGCAACGTTGTACAAATTAATTGGGCTTTGCATCACAGCTTCTAACGATAGCACACAAGTGAGACTAGGAGCACAATCTGTTTGTTGTCTGTGTTTTTATTCACGAATAAAACCCCGTTGACTAAATTTACCTCCAAATGCTGTTTTTCGGTTCCGGCAGCAATCAACAATCTACGATCGAAACCTGGGTAAAATCTAAACCTAAATCGGGGCAAAATTCCCAAAAAAAGCTACGGATCGCAGTTTTTCGGGTATTGAATACCAATTCTGCTCAAAATCTGGATCCAACGAAGACTATACGTAGAACAATAATTTCCATGTTAGTTACAAAATTATTTTATATCTTATTTCTATCCTGAATTATTCGAGCCTTTTTCTGGAGAACGGTGCCCCTTAGAATCTCTGTAACAGCTACTTGAACATAGTTTGTTAACTGTAAAATAAAGCTATCGTGTACTGTACCTGCGACTAACTCGAACATTTCATTAAAATCTCATTTCTCTAACATTTGCCGCTATGCCGTACGCAGCAGTTCCCCACCAAGTCTTATCCTGGTTTGATAGAGGATAGAAAAATAAAGGGGCAGTCCGGATCACCAAACACATTTCAGTTTCTAATTGATTACTAAATGAATTCGCGTATTGAACCAATGTAGCAATATTTCTTCGTATTTATTGTTGTAGTTAATAATTAATTCGATGGATTAATCTTATGTTTTCCTGTTTTTTTATTTGCTTCCAAAGTGAAATCTGAGCTATGCGCTCACCATAAAATCCTTTCTACCAGGGTGCATGTCCATATATTTCCCTAGACTGTCACTTCCACTTCCGCAACTTTGTCCATTCTCATAATCTCTCCAATTCAGACACTGTGCTTCTAGACACTACCTGCCCCCCCCCACTCCCACACACACACCTATGCTTGTATCCTCTGCACACTTAAACCACATATCCATCAAGTCCGTCATCCAGATCATAAGGTCAGAGAATGGCCCCGGGAATGTAAGGGTATCAACTGTTACGAGGAGAAGGCAGGAGAATGGGGTTCAGGTGGATCGTAAATCAGCCATGATGGAATGGCGGAGCAGTCTCAGTGGTCTGAATGGTCTAATTCTGCTCCAATGTTTTATGGTTTTCTGCAGGACAAAATCATTGGGTATATGTCAAATTCAAGTTTATTGTCATTCTCCGATACACATGTATTCAGCTAAATGAAGTATCGTTCCTCTGGGGCTACGGTGCAATACACATTACATATAATCGCAAACAATACATAGTAGTAGTTTAAAATCTGGTTAAGTAGTACATAAAAAGCGCAATACGGTTATAAAATAATATTAGCACTGAGTGGCATGGCTTACAGATTTGTGGCGCATAGAATGTTGTCCTGGAGCGAGGTTTCTGTAAGAGTAGGCACGCTGAAATTCTTCATCTTGCGCTGGCTAAGATCCAGACAAAGGTAATCCAGATTGTTTTCCAAGGAGCGGAAATTGGAGAACAGTATTGATGGGAAAGATGACCTGCACGCGATAGCACTTTAACCAAGCTCCAATTCCAGAGCGTTCTCTCACACCGCTTTCAACGCCTTCTCCACTGGTTGACTGTAATTGGCGATGCCGCGGAAGCTGGGCCTAGAGTTTTCAACGCACTACGCTATGCATCTCCTGTGCTTCCGGTCTTGCTAATGAATCGCACATACAGAATTTCGCATTATTAGTGTCCGGACATAGGTAGGAAGAGGAAGGAAGTCCTGAAGAGAGAATAAGGGGACTTATATAGTAGGCTGAAAACCAGGACTTCAATGGACGTAATCTCAGGAATGCCGCCTGTGCCTCGCGCCAGTGAGCGTATGAATAGGATCATTTGACAGATCAATACGTGGCAGAAGAAGTGGTGCAGGGGGCAAGGTTCCAGAATTCGGGATCACTGGAATATCTTCTGTGGTAGGCATGACTTGTACAAAAAGTCATTGCACAACAGCCAGTCGAGAGTAGCTGTTCCTCTAGATGGCTCACACACGAACTGCTCTGAAAAGTCATTTCGTAGGATTTCTAGAAATTTCTCCTATTGAAATCCAGTTCCAATCTGATTTTCCTAATCTACCTGCACATTGAAATCCCCCGTGACTTTTGCAGCGTTGCCCTTTCGGCATGCATTTTCTATCTTCCGTTGCAACTTATAGACCACATCCTTACTACTACTTGGGGATCTGTATATAACTTCCATCAGGGTGTTTTAACCCTTGCAGTTCTTTAGCTCTATCCACGTCTTCCGACCCTATGTCTCATCTTTCTAATGATTTGATTTCATTTTTTAATCAACAGAGCTATGCTAACCCTTACTTCCCTGCGTGCCCCTCTAGGAAGGCGATGTATATTCTTGGATATTAAGCACACAACTATAATCTTCTTTGAGTCATGACTCAGTGATGCCTACAACGTCATACATGCCAATCTGTAAATGTGCTATATGTTAATCTACCTTATTCTGAATAATGCACGAATTAAAAATACACCATTCAGATCCAAGACCTTCAGTGCTGTATTCACCCTTTTCGATTTTGTCTGTATGTGCAACTCAACCTGTAGACTGCAATTTTACCTTATCATCAGCCTCTCCTTTCTAGGAGTCTCACTGCACAAGGCCTCTGTTTGTAAACCAGCTGTCTCATCCTCAGCACTATTACTTCGGTTCCCTTCCCCCTGCCAACTTGGTTCAAACCATTCCGAATAAATCTAGCCAACCTCCCCTCGCGTTCAGGCGTAACCCGTCACTTTTGTACCCGAAGGATCATTGGGAACCCGAGTCACCCCAAGCACAAACTTTTCCAGAACATACCATCCGGGGAAAGGTGCCGTAGCACAAAAGTCAGGACCAACAGACTCCAGGACCGCTTCTTTCACCAGCCATCCGACTGATTAATTCACGCTGACACAATTGTATTTCCATGCTATAATGACTGTCCTGTTGTACATACTAGTTATTACAAATTACTATAAATTACACATTTAGACGGAGACATAATGTGAAGATTTTTACTCTCATGTGTGTGAACAATACAAGAATTCGGAGAGGAAGTCTGAGAACCGGAGCAGGAGTGCGGCGGAAGCCATTTTGAATTTTTCGTTTTTTTTCCATCGGAGTTCAGAGAGCCGGGACTGCGCAGGCGTGTGACGTCAGGCAATGAAGCGCGGAAGATTTAAAAGAAGCAGAGCCTTATACAGCGGGCAGCGTCGTTTTCGGGCTGCGGAGGGAGCCGGGAGAAGAATGAAGGCTTAAGGGCTTTGGGCCAACGGGCTTAGGGGGAAACGGGCGAGGCGAAGAAGGTTTGGTTTTCATTTTTTCCTGTTATTTGAGGAAAGGGAAAAGTATGAGTGTGAGAGCAGCTTGTTGTTCTCGGTGTCGGATGTGGGAGGCCCTGGAGTCTCCAAGCCTCCCAGACGTCCACATCTGCGCCAGATGCGCTGAGATGCAGCACCTAAGGGACCGCGTTAGGGAACTGGAGCTGCAGCTCGATGACCTTCACCTGGTCAGGGAGATTGAGGAGTTGATAGAGAGAAGTTACAGGCAGGTGGTCACACCGGGGCCACGGGAGGCAGACAAGTGGGTCACGTTAGGAGGGGGAAGGAGAAGTGTTAGGTACTACAGAGTACCGCAGTTGGTGTGCCCCTTGAAAATAAGTACTTCTGTTTGAGTACTGTTAGGGGGGACAGCTTACCTGGGGGAAGCAACAGTGGCCGTGCTTCCGGCGCAGACTCCGGCCATGTAGCTCAGAAGGATAGGGAAAGGAAGAGGAGGGCAGTATTAATTGGGGACTCGATAGTTAGGTGGTCAGATAGGCGATTCTGTGGACGCAGTCAGGACCCAGATGGTAGTTTGCCTCCCTGGTGCCAGGGTCCGGGATGTTTCTGATTGCGTCCAAGGTATCCTGAAGTGGGAGGGAGAGGAGCCAGAGTTCGTGGTACATATAGGCACCGATGACATATGTAGGAAAATGGAAGAGGTCCTGAAAGGAGAATAGAGGGAGTTATGAAGGGAGTTGAGAAGAAGGACCGCAAAGGTAGTAATCTCGGGATTACTGCCTGTGCCACGCGACAGTGAGAGTAGGAATGCAATGAGGTGGAGGATAAATGCGTGGCTGAGGGATTGGAGCAGGGGGCAGGGATTCAATTTTTTGCATCATTGGGACCTCTTTTCGCGCAGGTGTGACCTGTACAAAAATGATGGGTTGCACTTGAATCCTGGAGGGACCAATATCCTGGCGGGAAGATTTGCGAAGTCTACGGAGGAGACTTTTAACTAGAATGGCTGGGGGGCAGGGGTGCGGTGGGAATCAAATTGAAGAGACTAGGAGAGAGGAGGTTAGTTCACAAATAGAGTAAGCTAGTAGTCAGTGTGTGGGGGAGGATAGGCAGGGGACAGAGAACGAGAGCACTCAGACCGAAGATGTAGGGGAGAAGGAAGAAAAAGATAACAAAGTTGTTTGCTCCATTAAGGATAAACAGAGAGAAAGTGGTGGAGAGATTCTTAAATGCATCTATTTTAATGCTAGGAGAATTGTAAGAAAGGTGGATGGGCTTAGAACATGGATTGATACCTAGAAATATGATGTTGTAGCTATTAGTGAAACTTGGTTTTTTTGGGGGGGGGGATTGGCAACTAAATGTTCCTGGATTTCGTTGCTTCCGGTGTGATAGAATCAGAGGGGCAAGAGGGGGAGGTGTTGCATTGCTTGTCGGAGAAAATATAACAGCGGTGCTCCGGCAGGATAGATTAGTAGACTCATCTAGGGAGGCTATTTGAGTGAAATTGAGGAATGGGAAAGGTGTAGTGACGCTGAGTGGGGTGTATTATAGACCACTAATGGAGAGCGAGAATTGGAGGAGCAAATTTGTAAGAAGATAGCAGATATTTGTAGTAAGCACAAGGTTGTGATTGTGGGAGATTTTAATTTTCCACACATTGACTGGGAAGCCCGTTCTATCAAAGGGCTGGGTGGTTTGGAGTTTGTAAAATGTGTGCAAGATAGTTTTTTGCAGCAATACATAGAGGTACCAACTAGAGAAGGGGCAGTGTTGGATCTCCTGTTAGGGAATGAGATAGGTCAGGTGACGGAGGTATGTGTTGGGGAGTACTTCGGGTCCAGTGATCACAATACCATTAGTTTCAGTGTAATTATGGAGAAGGATAGGACTGGACCCAGGGTTGAGATTTTTGATTGGAGAAAGATTAACTTTGAGGAGATGCGAAAGGATTTAGAAGGAGTGGATTGGGGCAATTTGTTTTATGGGAAGGATGTAATAGAGAAATGGAGGACATTTAAAGGTGAAATTTTGAGGATACAGGATCTTTATGCTCCTGTTAGGTTGAAAAGAAAGGTTAAAAGTTTGAGAGAGCCATGGTTTTCAAGGAATTTGTCGTGTTTGTCAAATCTTATTGAAATTTTTTTGATGAGGTTACTAGAAATATTGTCGAGGGTACAGTGGTGGATGTTGTCTATATGGACTTCAGTAAGGCCTTTGACAAGGTTCCACATGGAAGGTTAGTTAGGAAAGTTCAATCGTTAGGTATTAATATTGAAGTAGTAAAATGGATTCAGCAGTGGCTGGATGGGAGATGCCAGAGTGTAGTGGTGGATAACTGTGTGTCAGAATGGAGGATTCAATTCAATGTGTTTTGTTACATCCTCAGAAAATTCAATCAGGTTCGTAAGGCATGACCTGTCCTTGACCAAGCCATGCTGACTATCCTTAATTAGATTATATCTCCCCAAATGCTCATAAATCCTCTCTTTCAGGATCTTCTCCAACAACGTGCCCAGCACTGAAGTAAGAGTCTCTGATCTATAATTTCCTGGGTATCTCTACTCCCTTTCTTGAACAAGGGAAGACCATTTACAACCTTGCAATCCTCTGTTACTTCTCCCGTCCTTACTGATGATGCAAAGATCATCGCCAGAGACTCAGCAATCTCCTCCATCGCTTCTCACAGTAGCCTGGGGTACACCTTGTCCGGTCCCAGCGACTTATCTAAGTTGCTACCTTTCAAAAGAACCAGCATATCCTCTTTCTTAATGTATATACACTCAAGCATTTCAGTCCGTTGTAAGTCACCCCCACAATTGCTAAGGTACTTATCACTGGTGAATACTGAAGCAAAGAATTCATTAAGTACCTCCACTACTTCCTTCGGCGCCATGCACATGCTCCCACTCTTGCCACCTGTTGGCTTGGAACATCTTTAGTATATACTGACGTTGGACAAATGCAGATTGTTCTCGCTATAGTTTCCGAGGCTCGTTACTGATCTGATGAGAATATACAACAAGAGCCATCGATAGTATAGATTGCCAGAGCATCTCTTCGTAGGGATCAAATGTAAAATGCTAGAGAGTTTAAATTTAAAGTGAGAATGGGAAGTTTAAAGGAGACTAACGAGGCAGTGTTACAGGTATGTGTCACAGGAGGTGGGAAAGGCAGATAAGGCTGGAGCCCCGAATAGTCATTTAGACCGATCCTTCAACAGGCACAAACTAGCGGTATACATATATTATGCATATATATGGTTTAACTTAGACGGGCATCACTTATAGTCACCGCAGAATTGGTGAGCTGAAGCAGATGGAACTCAGGACAATACGGCCTCAGAACAGACATCTACAGCGTACGATTGTGCGCTGAAACACCTAGGCCAAGGACATCTAATCCCTTCTGCATGCATATGGTTCATATCCCCTTTTCCCTAGATATTTATGCGCCGATCTATGGACCATTTATATGTCTGTACAGTTTGTAATTCCACCACCACCTCTGGCAGCGCATTACATGTTTCTCCTGCACATATCCTTTGAATATTCCACCTCTCACTTTAAATGCACGTGCTCCTATATTAGACATTTTGAACCCCGGAAATTGTGCCAGTTGTTTGATTTAATGGTAGTTCTTAAAATCTTGCACATTTCTATTTGGTCTTTCCTTAGGCTCCGCTACTCCAGCAGACAACCCCAGTTTTACCAAACCCTCCTATAGCACTTAAATTGTTATCAAGATGTCATCTTAGAAAACCTTTCTGTATTCCGTCTATAGCCTCTTCATCCTTCCTACAACGGGGCACCAGAAATGAATATACATCACTACATAGAAATTAAACATAGCATTGAATATTCCTTTGCTGTTCTGTCCAACTTGAGGAAAAATGGTTTGTCATACATTATTATTCACTTACATATGACTCCTATACTAACACTGTTTTAGTTGGAGTACTGCAGTATGATGTGGTCAACCTCTATACTGTAACGTAGAGGTCCAATTGTTTAAGCGAGACATACTTATTTTGAAGTATAATTAATTGTAATGTATATTGATTGAATTATTAAAGATACTGTTGTATTCATCCCCAAATCCTACAATTTGTCAGAGTCCCTTCTCTCTGAATCACACATAACACATTCCGCATTTTTCCCTCCTCAAACTACTCCATTCCCCTTTCCCGTGCAGATATGTATTTATTTTATTTCGTTGATAATTTCTTCCATATCGTAATCATCAATTTGTTAGTACTTATTTGTTCTCTTCCTGAATTAAGGCTTGTAGACGGCTCTGCATTCAACTTCCTTCACGAAGTCGAATGTCTTAACATTTACACTTTTTCTAATTAAAATGACAGAAAATGCAGCTGCTGTAGATGTAAACAGAACAGTTTATATTTACAAAACAGCTTCCTATGCTGGAAATAGTTAGTGGGCCAGGCTGCGGATGTGGAGAGAGAAAGAGAGCTTAACAGATTTCGGTCGTTGACCCTTCGTCAGAACTGGAATAGAGTAGAAAGCGGCTGCGAGTGTGTGAGAGACGATATCGCTGAAAGGATGAAATGAGAATAGCCATGTACATAAGCTGTATATG
The DNA here is from genome assembly GCF_963921235.1 of Mobula hypostoma. Lineage (NCBI taxonomy): Eukaryota > Metazoa > Chordata > Chondrichthyes > Myliobatiformes > Myliobatidae > Mobula > Mobula hypostoma. Next base: position 9,282,838 of record NC_086103.1, read on the forward strand.
GTGGCTGTGAATGCCAGCTTTTGGAGAGTAAAGGCTGATTTATACTTGTGTGTATTAGCTTACACCGTAGCCTGCGCAAATGGGCTACGCCGTTGTGAGCATTTATACTTGGGCGTTGGCGTGTCTGCAATTCACCGCCAAAACGCTAGTAGGCGGTAGGGTTTGTATGTCACTGTGTTGAGTTTCTTCGTGTTGAAATTTAACACGAAGAAACTCAAACTTCAGACCATGGCAACGGAAGCTGAAGGAGGGTGAATTTTCTGTGCTTGTCCGGCCACTGAGAGACATGGACGAAGAAATGCATTTCAAGTATTTTCGGATGTCGGCACGTAGATTTGACGATTTGGGTCATCCTCTCCACCATTTATTTCGCGCCGGTAGGGACCAACTCAGGATACGTGATGTAGCTTTTCAGAACTATCCGTGATGAACAGTGACCTGCACATTGCCTGGGGAACCTAAAGTGCCTTGTGGAATTTTCCATTTGTTGTGGCGTCAGTGCTCAAAAAGGTCAGATTTTGGAGGTTTTTCTATTTTGGATTTTCGGATGCAGGTATTCAACCAAGATTATCTTCATAGTCTAAATTTCGAATGAGCCTGATTTCATCCGATATGTAACCTACGTTAAAAAGCTCACTGCTTTATTTGACGTTTGACGACCAAAGGAGTCAATTTCCCCTAATCTCTCCATCGTCAAAAATGAGTGGCATTTATCTTAATAACCAAAGATCTTTAGGGTGTGTTTTCCATCGCATTAACACGGTAAACGGACTGTTGGAACACAGGGGAGTTATCGTATGCATCTTTCATGATTATGTATATTTCTACAGTTCCTGAACGCGTGGTATCTCCGTCGTCTTTAGGAATCAGTAATAACTAGTGACTAGATATTTTCATTCTGTTCAGGAGACTTTTGAAAACTAACACAGACATGTTTTCATTTTCATTTCGACTGTCAACGATTCAAGTGAATTAATCACTCGCTTTAAACTGGTATGACTGCAGCGAGTTAATTCCTACGTCTGTGTTCTGAGTGCACTCAAGTCAATTACTTGCTCCCGATGTAGCCACCTTGCAGATTTCAAGGCGAATTTGGCTTTTCAAAAGGGTGGTTCATTGTTATTTATGTATAGAATCTCCAAGTCGCAATCTTTCAGAGCGAACTGGATTTCGGATCTTTGTTTCTAAGGATAAGATACAGACTACTTTCTGTCCACAGTTGTCTCGGTCAATCCTGCCCTTAATCGATTAATTGCCCTTGTCCTTATTTATGACAAAGTTTTGTTTCGAGGGGTTCGGCCCTATAGCGAAACTGCGAGGTTTGAGCTCTGTTACATCTAAACCCAAATCAATCATGATATTTCCAATAAAGGAACCCAGCGGCCGCTCTTAACGAATTAATTAGTAATCTGTCCATATATTATATACCAGAAAGCGAAACCCCAACACAATAATATCTATTTCAGCAGCCGGCTGTGTTTATAATGTATGGCCTTCAGCATAAAATTTCCAAACTTTCGCAGCGCACAGGCGTGTTTCGATAAATAGGACTATAATTAATTACATATTTTCCCAAGTGAATGTTACAGATTACAAAAAAAAAAGCTTTAAAACTCTGAATTCTACTCCTCCGCTTTTCGTAACATTGCTGGCAAAAAATATAGAGGATCGAGACTACACAATCGATTACCCTTTGACCCTGCTTGAGATTCAGCATTCAGCTATTGCATAACCTGTGCAATGGTGGATGGGAATGCAAGGGGGCGGGCAGTATCACCAGTCACTACTCAACTTCTGATTAGACAAAACAACGTAAAATATTCAATCCAGCCGACATCTTCCTCGGGTGCTTCCTCCTCCCCCTTTCTTTTTTCCAAGGTCTTCCGCCCCATTATCTTCCCCTTTTTCCAGCCTTGTATCCTTTTTGGCAATCAACTTCCCAGCTCTTGGATTCATCCCTCCCCCTCCTGTCTTCTCCTATCATTTCGGGTCTCTCCCTCCCCTCCCACATTCAAATCTCTTACTATCTCTTTTTTTCCGTTAGTGCTGACGATGGGTCTCGACCCGAAACGTCCACTCTACTCCTCCCTATAGATGCTGCCTGGTCAATTGTGTTCCACCGGCATTTTGTGTGTCTTGCTTGAATTTCCAGCATCTGTAGATTTTCTCGTGTTTACCTTCCTACTTCTTAGAGTTGCTGTCTTTTATGATATTTCCGTGTCATTTCACATTATTGCTATTTCAATGCAAAATTAAAACAATCCTTCTACGAATATATCCTTCCGTGCTATCATGCACCCATGAAACAAAGGTTTATGGTGTTCATGGTGCTTGGTGAACACGTTTTTAAATTAAATTAAAGGCATGCGTTAGTCTTGCGCGACCATGCACCGGGAAAGTCTTCACTCTTTCCTGTATGGAAGACCAGCTGTTGCCCATGTTGCAAGTCTCCCCTCTCCACGACACCAATGTTGTCCAAGGGAAGGGCATTAGGACCCATACAGCTTGGCACCAGTGTCGTCGCAGAGCAATGAGTGATTAAGTGCCTTACTCAAGGATTCAACACGTTGCCTTGGCTGGGGCTTGCACTCACGACCTTCAGATCGCTAGTCCAGTGCCTTAACCACTTGGCCACGTGTCCACACGTTTAAAGAGTTGTTAAATTCAAAGGAAGCAGAATGATACTATTGATAGTGCCTTGTTTTCAACAATCATATAAACAGCATTCCGTCCGTTACAACCTGTACCTGATCAGTCTTAGACTGTAGATCAAAATTGTCATATCGAGAAATTGCATTTCAGCCCTTTTTATTACACTTAACATGTAATCTGTTGCCAGGGTGAGGATGAGAAACAAAGTGAAACTAGACAATAACACGTATTTTGAGAGTTAAAATGTTACTTCGCGGCTCTTGAACACAATAACCCTGATTAATGAAGCCCAAGCACCCTATGCCTTCTTAAGCACTGTATCAACTCCTGCGACAATTTTAAGCGATGTATTGTCGTTTAACCCACGATCCTTCAGTTATCCAATATTGCTAAGAGTCCTGACATTAACTCACCATTCTTCCTTTAAGTGCGACCTTGCAAGTGAATTTCAGATTTTTCCGGTTTGAAATCCATCCTCCGCCTCTCCGCCCAGCAATGAATCCTTTCGGCATCTCGTTGTAACCAACGACTACATTCTATACTACACAAAAACCACCACTCTTCGTATCAGTTGTTAACTTATTAACTCATCCTTCTACTTCCTTATCCAAGTTATTTATAAGCATCATAAAGAGCAAGCGATCTAAAACAGGTCTCTGCAGTACACCACTGGTCGCTGAGCTGCAGGAAGAATACTATATATATACTGATACCCTCTGCCTCCTATGAGCAAGCCAGTTCCGAATCCACGAGGCCAGGTATCCGTGAATGCCATGCTTCTGACTTTCTGAATAAGCCCACCATGTGGAAACTTGTGAAACGCTTTTCTAAAATCCTTATACCATAAGAACATAACATATAGGACCAGAATTAGGCCAGTTGACCCATCGAGTCTGCTCGGCCATTTCATCATGGCTGATCTATTTTTCCCCTCAGCCACAGTCTCCTGCCTTCTTTTCGTAACCCTTCATGACCTGACCAATCAAGAATCAATCAATCTCTGCCTTAAATATACATGAGGAATTGGCTTCCGCAGCTGCCCGTGGTAACAAATTTCACGGATTCACGAATCGCTGGATAAAAGAAGGTTCTTCCTCATCTCCAATCTAAAAGGACACCCGTCTATTTTCAGGCTGTGTCCTTTCATATTTCGATAGGTTTCAATTAAGTCACACCTCATTCTTGTAAATTCCAGTTAATACAGGCCCAGAACCATTAGACATTTCAGTGATTCGGTGATGATTACAGCATCATACTGGTCAATCTGTAACTGTGCTACACGTTACTGAGCTTATTCCGTATACTGCACACATTCAAATATATCACCTCCAGTCCTGGATTCACCTTTTTCGATTTTGTCCGCCTTTTATGCTGCAACTCATCCTGTTGTCTGCAATTTTGCCCTACCTTGAGCTTCTCCATGCTAGGAGTCTCACTACACATTATCTGTTGCAATCCAACTACCTTATTTTCAGCACTATCATCCTGGTTCTCAACCCCCTGCCAAATTAGTTTATACCCACTCTAACCAAGCTGTCCGCAAGAATATTGAACCCTTCGGGTTCATGTGTAACCCATCCCTTTTCTACAGGTCATACCTTCCCTAGAAGAGATCTGAATGATACATTAATCTGAGCGCTTGCCCCCGGCACCAGTTCCTCAGCCACGCATTCACCTGTCAAATCATCCTGTTCTTACCCTCACTGGCAGGTGACATAGGTCGCAATCCAATGATTACTACCTTGGATGCCCAATTTCTCAGCTTTCTACCTAGATGCCTAAAATCTTTCTTTAGGACCTGCTCACCTTGTCTATTTATGTCATTGGTGCTGATATGTATCAAGACTTCTGGCTGCTCCCACTCACCCTTGAGAATGCCATGGAAACGATCCCACACATCTAGTGGTGACTACCTCCCTGGAGCTCCTGTCTATCACCTTTTCATTCTCCCCATTGAGCCGAAGTTCATCAAGCTGCAGCTCCAGTTCCTTAATACGTTCTCTCTGGAGCTGCAGCTCGGGGCACCTGGTGCCGATGTGCTTATCTGCGAGACTGGAGGGCTCCCAGACTTCCTACATCCCACACACAGCATAAAACACTGGCCCCTGGAGTTATTCGCACTATACTATGCACAAATAGATGAGGAATGAACAACTGAGAACGGCGAGAAAGAGAGTAACTTACAAGACAATCTATCTTACCGAAGCCTGAAGAGCCAAAATCACTCTAAAGTTTGACATACTCACAAGAATTGCCACTCCAATCATGACCGCTCCGCTTAAACTTGAATCATTCTTTTTGGGCCTCTCTAATAAATCGGTCTTGCGGATTGGTCGCTCCTCAACTCGGGGAAATTGCCGCGTAACACTGCCTTTAAAAGCTCGATCTCTGCCCTGTTTAAAATGTAGCTCTTTTTACGCTCGCCTGGTGTGCAGTATCCAACTCAGAGAAAGCTGGTTCGAAGTTCTGGTTGTTAATTCTTGAAGAGCGACCTAATTGCACGGTAGATCTTTTGCGCTCTCCCTCTTGCGGATTAGGTGCTTTTCAACTCAGAGGAACTGCCGCGAAACTCTGCCTTCAAAATCTAGATCGCCGCCTTGATTAAAAAGTAGATCTTTTTACGCACACCTGTTATGGATTGTCCAACTTTCCACCGTGATCGATTTGTTTTGCAGCTTCCTTAAAGAATCGCATCACCCTCGTCTATCTCTAATCGAACCATGCTTCTTTCTTGTATGAAGGAATAACAGTGCCTTCGTCCAATGCTCTGGTAGCATGATAGTGAGCGGAAAGGGTGCAAAGGTCATCCTCAATGCCCCGGGAATCGCTTCCCTGCCTTTCATTTCGGGATATCTCGTCTATTCACAAGACCTTATCTGTCCTTATCCTACCTCTCGGAGTAGCCAGTCATGACGGAGCACGTTGATCGCCTAGCTAAAGTCTCCATAGGCAGCTTGAACTACCCTCTTTGGTACTTACTTGATTATCGCGAAGACATTTGTCAGACATAACTTCCTACCACTATGACGTCCATCGAAAATTAATCTCTTTCTCTCTAAATGCGAGTAGATGCTGTACCCCAGATTCTTCGCCAGCAATTTATCTACCACCGATATCAGATGCACTGGCCTATATTTCCTGGCTGTTTTTTTTTTATACTCCTTTAAAATAACAGTGTCAATTTAGTCACTATCAATTCTCCAGAAACTCACATGTGCGCAGAGATTAAACAACCTCCGCATGGGCCTCCACATTTCAGAAATTCTGGTCGGGACAATTGAAGTACCTGGACCCTAGTGGCGATGAATAGCAGAGATATATTTCCACGTCACAAAGTGTGACGATTTGAGGGCAATCAGGTAAGCTGTGTTCGTAGGCATTTGACATGTTTACTGGTGGGAGCCATAGATTTCGGATGCTGCATGACAAATTTTCTAATCTTCGTCGTTCTGCGCTTTCATCGTATTTCCACGTGATATTCCATTTGAAATGTTCTTGCAACTCAGGTAGCATCATTTAACCACCACTCGCCTCAAACCAAATTATGTTAGCTTATCACCAAGCTTGGAAAAGTGAAAATTGTATCAATTTCCAAATCGTTGTAAAATTGTAAATTGTGAATATCTGGGAGCAATTTAGGTCATTCGTCCCACTGAGTCTGTTCTGCCATTCTATTATGGCTGTTTTTTATGTCTCTCAACTCCATTCTTCCTCCTTCACCCTCCTAATAATCAAAAAACTGTAAATACCCCCATTTAAGTACATTCAATCACTTGGACTGCACAGCCATCCGTGGCAATAATTTCCACAAATTCAGCAGCTTCTGGCTAAAAAAATCCCCTTAGTCTCTATTATAAATGGACGTCTCTGACTCTGAGATAGTGCACTTTGATGCAAGACTTCCCCTCTGTGGGAAACATCCTCTCCGCATCCACTCTAAATAGGCCTTTCAACATTCGATATATTTCTTTGAGATCCCCTCACATTCTTCCCAAAAACAGCGAGTACAAGCTGAGAGCCTTCAAACGCTCCTCATTCAGCACGCTAACCCTTTCATTCCCGGAATCATTCTTGTTAATCTTCTCGGAAAATCTTCAATGCCAACATGCCTTTTATATCATGGGTATAAAGCTGTTCACAGTACTCCTAGTATGTCCTGACGGAGACCTTATAAAACTTTTGCATTGCATCCTTCCTCTTATATTCTAGACCACTCGAAATGAATGCACCCTTTCCACTTGTTTTCTGTAGCATCTACTCGATTTGCAAATTAATCTTTACAGAATCCTGAACAAGGAATCCCAAGTCCCTTTACGTCTCGGATTTTTGAATTCAGTCTCTGTCTAGAAATTCGTCTACGGCTTTATATTTTCCACCAGCGGACATGAGCATTATCTTCCCTACACTCTATTCCATCAGCCTTTCCTTTGCTAATACTCCATATCTTTAGTTCAATTTTCTATTATATTTTCCAGTAATATCCACATCCCATCATTGTTACCTCCTTTCTACTTCTCAAAAATACCGGGGTCACAGCTGAACTGTCCAATTGCTCTTTGATTGGAGTCCAGAACAGTCACGGTAGAAGTGTTGAGACATGTCTGGTGAAGGACTTTAAAAACAGTAAATTTTCGAAATAGGTCTCTCTGATTGGAGCATGGCACAGATGCAGTAGATGTGTTCCTGCACACGTCCGGCAAATAGCTCTAAAAACCCAGTCTCCTTAAAAGAGGGGTACTGTCTAGCGAAATGGTCATCATGGGAGCGGTAGTCGTTGGAGTGGTCTGAGTCAGAGTAAGGCTTTGGCTCAATAGGGCTTCGGTGAGGTTAGACGGAAGCAAGGTAAGTAGGTAAGTTCCTGGCTTATTTCTTTTTTTTTCTAATTTAGCTCGTGAGAGAATGGGACAAGTCTATAGGGCCAGTGGTCGGCACTGGGTGTCAGATGTGAGATTTCCGGCAGAATACCACCCTCACCAATGGCCACACCTGCCTGCACCAGTTGCATCAAGATTCAGCTCGTTAAACATCTTATTAAGAAACTGGAGCTGCAGCTCGATAACCTTCGTCTTGTCAGGGAAGGTGAAGAAATGATAGACAGGAGCTAAAGGAAGGTAGACACCCCAAGTCTACAGGAGAGAGATAAATAGGTGACTGTCACGAAAGGGAAGGTAAACATCGGATAGAGGAATGCATACCTGCGGTCGTCCCCCTCAACAATAAGTACTCTATTTTCAGTACGTTTCGGAGGCGATGACGTATCTGGGAGGAGCAACAGCGATCATGCCTTTGGCCCTGTGGCTCAGAAAGGTAGGGAACTGAAGAGGAAGGCAGCAGTAATAGGGGACACTATGGCGAGGGGAACAGAAAGGCGGTCCTGTGGACGTGAAAAAAGCCTGAAGTCATAGTACATACTGGTACCGACGACACAGGTAAAAATAGGGAAGAAGTCCTGAAAACAGGACACAGGGAGTTAGGAAGGACGCTGAGAAGCAGGATCTCGAGGTTTGCTGCCTCGGGATTGCTGCCTGAGACATGCAACAGTAAGGATACGAGTAGAATGAGGTGGCAGATAAATGTGTGGTTGAAGAAATGGAGTAGGGTTAGGGATTCAGATTTGTGGATAATTAGGAAGTCTTCTGGGGCATTTGTGACCTGCAGAAAAGGGGATAAGTCGCACCTGAATCCGAGAGGGTCCAATATTCCTGGGCGTATGTTTACTAGAGCTGTGGGAGTGGTTTAAACTAATATGACAGAGGGATGGGAACTGGTCTGATTAGAGCTGAGGATAAGCCAACGGGTTTACAAATAGATGATGGGTGTAACATGACCGAAAGGAAGGACATGTCAACCATTGGGTACAAACGCAGACAGAGAAAAAAGTTAAAATTCAAAAGAGAGAAAAATGCGGGACTGAACATTCTACATTTCAATGCACGTTGAATTCGGAATAAAGTGGATGAACTCATGGCGCAATTAGAGATTGGTCTGTATGATGTTGTGGGTATCACTGGGTCGGGGCTGAAAGAAGGCCATAGTCAGGAGTTTAACATCAAACGATATACTTTGTATCGAAAGGACAGGCAGGAAGGCATAGGCGGTGTTGTGGCTCTGTTGGTAAGAGATATAACTACATCTTCAGGAAAATTTGACGTAGGGTCAGAGAATGTTGAACCTTTGTGAGTTTAGTTAAGAAAATGGAATCATCTATAAACCTCAAATAGTAGCCAAAATGTGGGGTTCAGATCGCAAGTGGAGCTGCAAAAGGCATGTAATAAGTGCAATGTCAGAATTATAATTGGTGAAATCAATATGCAAGGGAGTTAGGCTGGTGTCGGATCGCAAGAGAGGAAATTTATTGAATGCATACGAGATGGCTTTTTAGAGCAGTTTATGCTTGAGCCTACTTGGAGAAAGGCTATCGTAGATTGGGCGTTATGTAACAACCCAGCTCTTATTAGGAAGCTTAACGTAATATTAGGAGGCAGTGATTATAATATGATTGAATTCATACTGCAAATTGAGAGGAGAAACATAAGTCAGATGCACCAGTATCGCAAAGGAATTTCGGAATTACAGAGGCATGAGAGGGGTGCATACCCATTCTTGGATCGGAGGAAGATACTGGCGGGGATGATAGAAGAGCAACGATGCCTGAAATTTCTGGGAGTAGATCACAAGGCGCAGGATAGATATGTCCCACAGACGAAGAAGTTCTCAAATCGCAGTGTGAGGCAACTGTGACTGTCAAGGGAAGTAACTATCGAGGAACTAACAAGCAGGTTGGACGAAGGAGAGTCGGTGCATGTCATTTATGTGGATTTTCAGAAAACATTTGATCAGGTGCTACACATGAGCCTGCTTAACAAGATAAAATCCCCTAGAGTTACAGGAAAGATACTGGCATGAATTGAGGAATGGCTGACAGGCAGGTGGCAGTGAGTTGAAATAAAGAGAACCTTGTTCCTCAAGGGTTAGTATTAGGACTGCTACGTTTCACGTTGTTTGTCAATGGTTTAGATAGTGGAATTGATGGCTTTATAGTAACGTTTGTGGATGATATGAAGATAAGTGGAGGGGTAGGTAGTGTTGAAGAAGCAGTGCGATATTAGCAGGACTGAGCCAAATTGGAAAAATGGGCAAAAGAGTTTCAGATGGAATGCAGTGTTGGGAAGCATATGATAATGTATTTTGGTAAAAGGAACAATAGTGCAGACTATTATCTAAATGGGGAGAAAATTCAAACATCAGAGGTGCAGAGTGACTTTGGAATCCTTGCGCAAGACTCCGGAAGTTTAATTTGCAGGTTGAGTCTGTGGTAAAAAAAAAAATCGAATGGTGTTTCAATAGAATAGAATATAAAAGTAAGGAGATAATGCTGAGGCTTCATAAGACACTAGTTAGGCCGTACTTTCAGTACCCTGAACAGCTTTGTGTGCAATTTCTGAGAAATGATGTATTTTCATTGTCACTGGACAGAGTCCAGAGGAGGTTCACAAGGATGATTCCGGAAATGAAGGAGTTAACATATTTCGCAGCTTTGGACCTGCATCCTTTGGAATTTAGAAGAATGCGGCGGGATCTCATTGAAACCTACCGAATATTGAAAGGACTAAATAATGTGGATGTGGAGAGAATGTTTCCTGTTGTGGGTGTATCCACAACTAGAGGGCACAACCTCGGAATTGAGGGGTGACATTTTAGAACAGAGATAACGAGCTAGAGAGTAGTGAATCTGTGGAACGTTCTGCCACTTTCTGTGGTAGAGGCCACGTCCGTGGGTATATTTAACGCGGAAGTTGATAGTTTCCTGATTGGACAAGGCATCAAAGGTTTTGGCGTGAAGGCAGGTGTATGAGGTTGAGTGGGATCCGGGATCAGCCATGATGGAATGGTGGAGCAGACTCGAAGGTTGAAAGAGCTAACACTGCTCCGACGTCCTATGGTCTCACCTGCAGGAACCTTTCCTCATCTTTGGAATTCTGAATCACGGCAACCAATGTGTTAATTCTGAAAATATTTACACATAGACTACAGTTGTGTTCCCAGCCAGGAAAACACAGTTGCACTTGACATGCATAACTGCCTGTAACAAATATTTTTTTTTAAAGAATCTTTCTCATTAAAGTGTGATGATGAAGGAATTTACCAGATTTATTGTATGGTTCGCAGCAAGGATAATTTGCATTATACTAGATCGGTGATTTACTGTCATAAGTCTGTGGGACATGTGGCATGTTACTCACCTTTCTCGTCACTTGTACGGAATTCGCAATTTTCACCTTCTTTTCTGTCACAGAGTTGTCGCTCTTGCTATTCCGATCTTTCACATTCTTGGCGCTTCTGCAATTTTGAAGATTCTGTAGATGGAACCTAAAGTACAATACTGTGATGGAGGATCACGGCTGAGAACTTCCACATACTTGTCGGAAACATTCACATCTCACCGTTTCCTTGGTCAGTCTGAAACAATGCGTCTAAGTATGGTTGTTTTGTCATTCTTTGCGCAATTTACTGGTGAGAATTATTACAATCATCAAATCTACAGGAGTTTGCAGCCAATAATACAACTGATAGAAATTGAAAACAGGCCCAAAATTATGTTCTTTTGAAAAATCATCATAACCTTTTCTTTGGAATGTCCGCCACAATTAGGACGAAAGTCATTGTGGCCGACAGAGATTGCTTACCACCGTTTCTTACCAAGATAACTAATCGCTATTTATTTGAATCATTGCCCTTAATTCTGATAACTGTCCAGACTTAACCAGAGTGGGGCGCATCTCTAATAAAGATCGGGGTTGTCAGACTGAAACAACTGATCAATAAGGCGAGCATTCTGGCCAGCATCAGCATCGACAGCTGTTACTTTAATAATAAAAAAAATCTGGATTCCGCCATTCTGGATATTATTTGAAATAGTGTTAATCTATACTCGAGTTGCAGAGACTCGGATATTAGACTGTTATCATTCTAACCCATCACGTCACCTTTCAGTGGTGGAGAACCAGAGTTCTGAGCTTAGACTCTGACTTGCAAGGATTTGAACAGCTAATATCGGAAGAACTTAGAGACTCTGATGAAATTGTCCGTTTTCACGGCCACTAAATTTGATAGCAGAGAACCTTCAGCTTTCAACTGTGAAATAGAGTGCGATAACTCACAGCTTTACTCAGATGTTGCTGAAAATATGGATAAACCAATAACACTGTTCTGTGCTACATATGTGATTTATCACCTGACTGGTGATGAACCGTCTGTAAGCTAATTGCCAAGCTCGACGAACACCGCAACATCCAACTTTACCAACCACTGAGTTCAGACTAACTAGCCTCTCTCCCTTCTTGAAGAGTGAGTGGTATTTGCAATTTTCCAGTCTTCTGAAACCATTCCAGAATATAGTGATTCTTGAAAGACCATTGCCAATGCTTACACCATTACTTCAGCCACCTCTTTCCGAACCCGGGGGTGTACACCATCTGGCCCAGGTGACTTATCACCCTTTCTGACCCTTTACACCTGGAATTTCCACCCAACAGCTGGTGTCTTCCATAGTGAGGAATGTTGCAAACTACGTATTCAGTTCTTCCGCCATTTTCTTGTCCCCCAATACTACCTTTCCAGTTCCATTTTCCTGCGGTCCGATATCCACTCTCGTTTCTCTTTTACAGTTTATGTGTCCAAAGAAGCTTTCTGTATCCTCTTTAATATTATTGGCCAGATTATTTTCATATTCCATCTTTACCATCTTACTGATTTTTTCGTTGTCTTCTGTCGGTTTCTAAAAGCTTCCCAATCCTCTAACATACCAGCAAATTTTGCTCTATTTTATGCTCTCTCTTTGGGTTTTAATTTGTCTGTGACTTCTCTTGTTACCACAGTTGTTCCAACCAGCTTTTAGAACACTTCTTCTTCTTTGGGGTGTATATATGCTGAGCCTTCAGAATTTCTTCCAGAGATTCCAGCTATTGCTGCACTGCCGTCATGCCTGCCAGGGTTCTTTTCCAATCAATCTGGCCAACCACAGTACTCTCTTGTGCCTCTGTAATTCCCTTTACTCCACCCTGTAATACTGATACACCTGACTTTAGCTTCCCTTTCTGAAACTTCACGGTGAAATCGACTATATTAACATCACTTGCCCTGAAGGGTTCTTTTACTTTAAATTCTATAATCAATGCCGGCGCATTACACAACACTCAATCCAGAATAGCTCAATGCTGAGTGCGCTCAACCACGAGCTGCGCTAAAAAGCCATCTCGTATGCGTTCCAGAAATACTTCCTCCACTCCCCGCTCCCTCTTGGAATCCAACGCTAACCTGATTTTCCCAATCGATCTGCAAATTGAAATTCCACATGACTACTGTAACATTGCCCTTTCGGCATGTATTTTTAATCTTCAGTTGTCAAATGTAGTCCATTTCTTTACTACCGTTTTGGGGTCTGTGTGTAACTACAGTCAGCGTCCTTTTACCCTTGCAATTCCTTAGTTTTATCCACAGTGACTCAACGCCTCCCATCCTTATGTCATCTCTTTCTAATGATTTGTTTTCATTATCTACCAACAGGGCAACGCCGCGCCCTCTGCCTTCCTGCCGGTCCTTTCAATGCAATGCGTATCCTTGAGCATGAAGCACCCTGCTGTAATCTTCTTTCAGCTATGATTCAGTGATGCCTACCACATCATATATGCCAATCTGCAACGTGCTTTAAGTTCATCTACCTTATTCCACATACTGTGCACATTCAAATAGAACACCTTCAGTCCTGTACTCATCCTTTTCGATTTTGTCCGCCTTTACTGTGCAACTCATCCTGTTGACTGCAACATTGCCCTATCAATAGCCTCTCCTCACTCCACATTTTCTTTGTTTGTAACCTATTTTCAGTACTGTCATCCACCTTTCCTACAATACTTCTTGAATTAAAATATACACAGTTATATCAGAGTAAGCCAATATATCATAGTTAGCTTTCATATACATTATGAGATTACCCTTCAGAATGCCTCGGATCTTGATTACAGCAGAGACCAGATCTCCCCATGCACTCAATGGTTTTGGATACTATAGACCTGAACTGCCTATGTCGGAACACTTACATAGACAATATATTTTTTAAACTTGTGATAACTGAGAAACACTCATTCGGGATGGATGAGGTGACATTGAATACGCCAAATTCACCGACTCAGGGCAGTGCTGAAGTCGACCCTGATCACCTTCAGAACATTGTCCTGATCCTCTTTTGTTTAACGCCTCGTGCTTTTTTTTTAATCTGGTAGGACTGGCGCCGGCAATGATCTGATTGACTAAAGTGAGGGTGATAATCATATAACAATTACAGCACGGAAACAGGCCATCTCGGCCCTTCTACTCCGTGCCGAACTCTTACTCTCACCTAGTCCCACCGACCTGCACTCCCAGCCCATAACCCTCCATTCCGTTCCTGTCCATATATCTATCCAATTTAACTTTAAATGACAACATCGAACCTGCCTCAACAACTTCTGCTGGAAGCTCGTTCCACACAGCTACCACTCCCTGTGGAGAGAAGTTCCTCCTCATGTTACCCGTAAACTTTTGCCCCTTAACACTCAACTCATGTCCTCTTGTTTGAATCTCCCCCACTCTCAATGGAAAAAAGCCTATCCACGTCAACTCTATTTATCCCCCTCATAATTTTAAATATCTCTATTAAGTCCCCCCTCAACCTTCTACGCTCCAAAGAATAGGGAACCAACTTGTTCAACCTTTCTCTGTAACTTAGGAGATGAAACCCAGGTAACATTCTAGTAAACCTTCTCTGTACTCTCTCAATTTTGTTGATATCTTTCCTATAATTCGTTGACCAGAACTGTACACGATACTCCAAATTTGGCCTTACCAATGCCTTGTACAATTTCAGCATTACATCCCAACTCCTATACTCAATGCTCTGATTTATAAAGGCCAGCATACCCAAAGCTTTCTTCATCACCCTATCCACATGAGATTCCACCTTCAGAGAACTATGAACCATTATTCCTAGATCCTTCTGTTCTTCAATGCCCTACCATTTACCATGCATGTCCTATTTTGATTAGTCCTACCAAAATAGGTGATGAATAGACCAATAGTGCATCTGTGTATTAGTGGTGTGTATCGTTGGTCTGCAGCGTTAAGACTCTGCGTAGGGCAGGAGACATGCTGGTGGCATTTGGGGAGTAGGTTTCTCTAGTTAACCTGACTGAAATCCCCAGGGATGTTGAAAAGAACAAAATAACTTATTTCAAGAGATTTGACATCCAAGAATAATTTGTCCAGTGTTATCTTGATGTTAGTTGAAGGTGGTATGTAGAGTGCCGAGAGGCTGAGGTTCCTCTTAAAGAGATAAAGGGGATAACATTTTTAGATGAGGTATTTCAGTTCAGGGGTAAAAGATTACTGAAGACTAGCGCATCAACGCACCATCTAGCATTTATCATGCAGCAGACCCGGCCTCATTTACCCTTGCCTGGAGATGTTTTCCGGTCTATGGATTTTATCTTAGAGTCATGTGTGAACTATTTGCAGTAAATCCCAGTGGGTATGGAAAGGTCAATGCCCAGGAACGTAAAACTGTACAGAAAGTGATGGGCACAGCCCAGACCATCACAAACAAATCCTTCCTCAGCATTAAGCACATTCACAAAGATCGCTGCCACAAAAAAGCTGCGTCATTATTAAGGGCGAACATCATCCAGGCCATGCTCCCTTTTCGCTATTTCTGTCAGATAGGAGGTAAAGAAGTCTTAGGACCGACATCACCGGATTCAGAAACAGTTATTACCTACCACCATCAGATTTCTGAACTAGCGTGGATAATTTCATTCACTACAACCAACAGTCTCATTTTCAAAACTTCTGCTATATATCTTTCTTTTCCTGTAAACGTCTGCAATAAAATGAATCTCACGGTAGTATGTGATAATACTTACGTCGTTTGATAATAAATCATCAAGGTTATTCTCACGTTGTAGAACGTTTGCTGGAAGTGTATTAAGGAGAGAATGGATGAATGGGTTGGTAAATCCCTGTCGTTTGCTCCACCTCTGAAGATCTCCTGTCCATTACCGCCCACCATAATTTTGAGATTTGTTTGTATAACGGCTGTGGTAATTTCTGTACTTTTCTGTAATAAAAATCTGTAATTTCGAGAGTTTCTTTATCGATCTTTGAGCAGATTATTTAGCGCTGGAAATATCGATTTTCTCAGCGCTGGGTTTGGTAGATAAGAACGAAATGCAATCATAGGATGCTGTCTAAAGAGGAACTGAATTCGGGTTCTCTATGCCATTTCTTCATGTCTTACATTTCTTCATGTATCCTAATTTCAAACCTAAGAATGATATTCTTTAATTGCGGATTTCGGACACAGCCTTCAAAAGCTCGTGGCGTAGACATTCGGAACTAAAATGTTTCCCACTCCCAAATTTTTAACAATGGAATACCATATTTCTCTGTGTTAGGTGCGGTGAGGGGTATGTAAATGTATTGGTATAATCAGTATATTGATACACTAGCTGATCTAATGACATGATTGCTGTGTTTGGAGTTTTAACCAAAGCTGACTCCAATATGTCAACTTGCTAATGCCACGCGTAGTTCTAAGGGATGATATTGCAACTTGCAGATGTACATTGCTGTAATTTGTCTAGATAAAATCTGCTAACTCTAATTTGAATCCAGAAGATAATTCACTAAATATTTTCTGGCACTACTTGGACATAATGGCTGGACAATCACGTGCACCATTAAGAATTTCATAACATTACCTACTGAAATTTATTTGACTCAAGCAATATAAAGTCATCATAAAACATCGCTCATTCTTTCCTAGATTAAATCACGATATATTTTATATTAGCATATTTTTCAATTATCATATTACCTTGTCCCGCATGTATTTATTTTTCTGTTGACCCTTACCGCCATCAGAGCTATTTATTTTAACATACATCATAAGCACACAACTACACATCACTGCCTCCCTGTGAGTGAAGAAAATACGGAAATTTGTTTTTGGCGTACTTGGCAATCTCATTCTAGTTATGTTTTTCTAACGACAAATGAAAGGATTGTCGGCATTGGAGAGCGCCCAGTGGATGTTCATAAGAATGATCCCGGGAATGAAAGGGTTAACAATATGAGAAACGTTTGATATCTCCGGGCCTGTATAAGGTGCAGTTTAGAAAACTGAGGTCGTGGGGAAAATCTCATTGAAAACTATCAAATATTGAAAGGCCTAGCTAGTGTGGTGCCAATAGTGGGGGAAACCAGACTTTATTTTCTATAATAGTATTGATGCATGATTTAAGTAGTACTCTAACCTTTAAAAACCCTTCATAAGTGAAATATCTGAGCATTTTTGGTGCACTAAAGTAGTAAGTGTAAAATATGTATTAGTGTTGATTTCTATGAAATTGTTTTCTTTCATTCTTTCATTGGAGCATTCATCGGGTGCATATTTTGAGTGGTGTTCTCATCAACGAAATGTTAAGTTTTTATTTTTATAAAGGTACTTCCCACTAAACATGATATATGAAGTAATCGACAATATTTGGATGTACGATGAAAAATAAGCTCATGTAAAATGAGCTGACAAAAGACAATCAAAGTATCAGAGTGGTCCATTATCAGTACCATTATTTTCTTCAAATAGGCAAAGTATTTCAAAGCAATTGGGTGTGCCTCGTGGAAAGATACAGAAGCGAGCCCGAAAGACCAGTTAATAATCACATCTCCGCAAAAGCTATTTGCGACTTGGATGTATCGGGAGAGCCGAAAACTAGACAATGATCAGGTCCAGCACGATTAAGGCCTAGGCAAATATATTTTGAGATGTACGTTAGATTGTAACTTCAATCTGAAACTAGGATTACAAAAATGCGTAAAAGTTATTCTGTTATCAGCAATGTATTTGAAGACACTGGGCTTATGCCTGATATACTTAACAGTGCAATTATATGCTATGATCTTGTAATGTTTTGATAATGTGCAAAAATAGACATCAAATATTTAAAGAAAACCCAGAATCCTTTGATTTCTTTCCTTAGGCTTCTCTAGACTTTTCGTGTTTTTTTTTACTGAGGATTCAACTTTTTCCCCACCACATGATCTTTCTACTAACAATGCCAAACAATTACTTGACACTTTCTATATCTTACGTAATATTTCCTGGATCCCTTCCTTTATTGCAATATTCAGAATATTCCATTCTTTGATATTTAATTCTGTTAAGTACTCGTTTGTTATTCGAGCGTTTAATAGCTGCAAACTTCACCTAGCTACCCTTTGAATAACTATATGATTATATTATCGTTTGCTTATTCTACAGTAGCTGTAGAATTTTTGTACTCCCTGCATTTTTTAAACTATTGGATAGAACAATCAAGCTTAAAGACGGCTGGACTCCTGTAGGTAATTATGACTATAGAGATGATGAACAAAAAAAAGTTGAACTAGCAAGCCACTATTATATCCACATGCCACTGCGCCACGAAACACACAGAGTGATTTTTTTTTTGTCTGGTAGAAAATACCAGAAAATATGGTGGCAGATTAAATTGTAGATGACAAACATAATCTGGATATTATCTGAAAAAAAAACATCTTCATTGGACATTGGATGGAGAAGGGGGGACTGCGAATGCTGTTACATAGAGACCGAATGGCTGATGTTCATACGAGCAACGAATATTCTGTAATCCATTGATCGCGATATTCCTAATCAATGCTAAAGCAAATATGTAAATTCAGGATCTAACATTCGGTCATGATTTATGAAAACTTTATAAATATCGGAGAGGCTATCCAGATAACAAAATAGCTCAAAGTATTTCGAATTTGGAAGAGTTACAAATTGTATAGAATTACACAAACATAGCCGATGTAAGCAAACCTTTGTGGCCATGATTTATGATAACCAAAAACAGTTACAGTTTATTCTCCTCAATGCCCTAACTACTCTCCTAAACCGTACCAAGTTCCACCATTTACGTATATGCTAAAGTTAATTTACAGTGGCCAATTATCTTACTAACCTGAACATCTTTGCGATGTGCGAAGAAACGGAAACATTAGTGATAACGTGCAAATTCCATATAAACAACACGGGGTGTCAGGTTTAAACTGCGGAACTCCACTCGTTGCTATTTTCTGCCGCCGTAAGGGAGGAGAATTACACAGGTCGCACAATAGCAACATTGCACACATTACGAGGCTTTGTACTGTACTTGATCCATTCCAAAGTGAGAATATATCGGCTCACGTTAGTGTAATCCAGGCGGAGGTTAAAAAATATGGACGCAAAGAAGGTAAAACATATTTTGGTGATTATCTTTACGTTTTATTTATGCAGCTTGTTCTTATCTGTCTGTTGTTGTCCAGCTATTTATTTAATGCGATTAGGTAGTTATCACAGGAGTAATGCGTTAAACTTCACACGTGGACATGAACGCAACCCCCACCCCAAAACGCAAATCAGTATTTCAAGGAGGCGAATGAGTATACAAACAACACATAAGCAGAGTACGGGTAACAGTTAACTGGTACTATGTACATAAACGTTAAAATATCTAGTGAACAGGTCATTCTGTAGTTTACATTGGCAACTAGCATGGATATAATAAATGTGCTAACTAAATTTAATAATCAAAGATGTCTACGTTTTGTACTAGTGTCAAATGGCACCCAGAATTGGATGATTAATCAACACTACAGATCTTTTTAAAAATAACTTACTCACTAACCAATAACAAATTTGACTAGTATTTTACAATTATTCTGACTTCCTTTTTCGCTGTGATAAGTACGTGGCTATTTATATTTTCTTTGTTTTCGTCGTTTGCTCAGAGTTCACAGTAAGCTTACAGCAGTGATGACCAAATTATGACAATTAAGATTAAAATTGAATTCACACTATTTTGATGCAAGGCAGCACAACATTACACATCACCAGTAAGCATCTGTTCTCAGTAGAAATGTGGGCAGTGCGTTACGCAGAAGACAATAAAGTTTCCATTTGCTTCATTGACACCTATTTAAGCAGGATACTAAAATATCACCCAGCATGACAGCTTTCGTTAATGCGAAGGATTAGTTCATTGGAGGTGGATATTGTTGGAATTCCTTCACCTATCTTGTTCGCAGTAGCGTCACCACTCGGTAATAATAACTATGAAACGGAACGCATCAGATCCGCATATCTATTATAAATATCTTTGCGTATTTAAGTGACTGTTTTAACAAAATGCAAGATGGCATCGAGGAGGCGTACAGGAATGAGGTAGGTTGGCTGATTAAGTGGAGTCGCTGCAAAACCTCGTTGCTCGGCGTCAGGAGAACCACGAAATTTATGGTGGACTTCAGGAAGGAAAGGCCAGGCGGAGTGGCAGCATTCCCCACTGAGGGGTCAGCGGTCGAAACTGATGAAGGGCACTGTAATGAGTAGGGCATCGCGGGAGCAGAGCGCCGAGCACAATCGGACTACAGCGCTAGCGACCACCAATCGGGTTTCGCCTCACGCTGCTGAATGTAAGGAGTTTGCACGTTATCCCTGTTGCCGGGTGCCTTTCATCCGAGCGCTTCAATTTCACCGCACATTCCAAAGACATACGGTTACGGTTAGTGAGTTGCGGGCAGCTCCGGTAGCGGGGCGACTCTTGCAGACTGACCCGATCGCAATTCCCGGGCTTCGCTGTTGACGCAAAAGGATGCATTTCACTGTCTCGGTATAAACGTGCCAAATAAAGTTAATATTTCTATTTTTCTCTTTAGGTTCCAAGGTTTTCAGTGTCTCGTAGAATTTGTTTTGGGCCCAACACATTAATGAATTTATAAATTAGGCACATCAGCGCATCTGTTTAGTTGAAAGTTTGAGGAAATTGCTATGTCACAGAAGAGACTTGCAAAATTTTATAGATGTACGGTGGAACGCACTCTGACTGGTTCATCATAGCCTGGTATGGACATTCCAATACAAACGATTTCAAAGGGCAGCAGAAGGTTGCCGACTACGTCAGCACCATCACGAGGAATTGTCTCATGGAGGCTACCTTCACCATCGGGCCATGTCCCCTTTTTATTACTATCGTCAGGAAGTGGGTACAGGGAACCGAGCACACGTGTTCAATGATCCGGGAGGAGCTTTTTATTCCTGTTGTAGCACATTTCTGAACAGTGCATGAACTCACGAACACTACTTCATTATTCCTTTTTTTCCACCTTTTACTTAGGTCGCAGTTTATAGTAGGTTTGACGGCTGCCACAAATCATAAACTTCAGCTCATATAAGGCAGGGATAACTAACTTGATTCTGGCTGTGTAGAGCTCCTGCAAGTAATTGTTCTGTCTCCAAAATTATTCACGCTTTATGGACCATTATTACTGAAGATCAACCGCATTAATTCATAAACGTTGACTGCACTAGCTTGATTGGAATCTACCAGAACACGAGAAGACGAATTTCCAGCTTAGTTTTTTTTTATTTGGTTGAACTAACTTTGTAAACATCGAGATGTATTATTTAGAACACGGAAAGTAGTATTTTTCACTGTAGAAAGATCTCCGTATTTTCGTGATAGTCACAAATATAACATAGGAATAAAAGCTGAAGGGACAGACCATCAACCAGTTAAAAACCCCAATAAGGGTAGCGAAAGAAAAATATCAATACATAAGCAAGTCGAGGCCACGAATCAATTCTCTAATACAGTGCGAAACAGAAAGCACATTCTATAGTCTTTTCTAGTCTTCTCTTGCAACGGTTAACCTCTTCCAAAATGGTGTCTGTTGTGATGGCCTCTTTCTCATACGTAATGTTTTGGCCTACTGTCGCACTTGATCCTTGCCTTTGTCATCGATCACAATTGGGCTATATTCAATTAATTCGGAACTAATGAAAATGAAGAATCCACCTGGACTTTAAATGGCACTTTAGTAAGTGCGGAGGCCATGTTTTAACTCATAATTGTAATTATTGAGCTATTGTTAAGTTTGCCTAAATCTTCTTCAAAGACTTTGGAATTTCCAAAAGGACACGTGAAAGAACCTCAGGAAGGTTTGCTCATAGAATTCCACGTTTACAATATTCAGAGAATCGCAGGAAGGTTCTGTAATGCATATATCGATCATCATATATGACGATGGATGTTTATGAGGCATGCCTACGTGAGAACAGGCCAATTCAGCCACACAATATGGCTAATAACTAACACATGCAGTCACAAATGTAGAAGGCTTGAAGCATACTCATATACAATGAGATCGCTATTGGTAGAAAGTAAAATTGGACAGATTACGGAGAACAACTAGTCCCTATGGAAACGTCTGGCCACAATTCAGAAAATAAAATAAAATCATTTCATCCACTGTGAAGTAACTTCTGCTTCCTATAATGCGTGGGAATGTATTTCCAGAAACCTTCTCTGTTCCCGTTCCACTTCATTTTTAGCCAATGTGCTTTGTCCAGAAGGGCACCTTTCCATCGAAGATTGCTCCAAATCCCTTTGCCGGTTATCACGTACCTGAAATTGAACGAGAAACCAAGTTTCAGAAATATAATTTATTTAGCCCTTTTATCCAGATAACAATTGCAGAAAATCTCGAATCATTTTGCTGTGATGGCACAAGGAAAAAGTTGGCATATTAGTAACCCCAGACGCCTGGGCTATCAAATCCCAGTCTGCCCCTTGTGCAGTTTAATAATGTGGAGTTCTGGAAAAAGTCTTAGTAATGATACCACGAAATGGATGTAAAACCTACATTATCACCTCATGCCCTATGGCGATGTGGTGGAGATGGATACACCTGTGGATCTGTAATCCTTGTCAGATCGGTGTAAATTCAGATCTATGACAACGTTGTTAACACTAAAATGCACATTGAAAATATCTAGCAAGCCAATCAATGGCAAATATTACTTTCTCACCGATATCCACAAGTGCCTGCCTGATTTTGGTGAACTTCACCAAATATTAGTTTCACAAGCATCTGATGGCTATGCTTCCATCGGTAGCTCATCGTGGCTCCAATCGCCACTATTTCAAGATGGCCTCAAGAAATAAGTGAAAGAGGCACGGGGTACGCCTATGTTTATACATGCTTCGTCTCCAAGTTATTCGTCGTCTTGACTTGGAAGTGCACTCTATCAATATCGTTGTGTTCAGCCTATGGAACGCCTACCAGCAACATCATCGAAACACTCCAACCACTATTCCCGCAGCAGTTCAAACAGCATGTCCGCCGTTGCTGTCAAGCAGCCACTAAGAAACACAGCAATTTATTTATTTTCTTTCTTCTCAATTCTTCCACAAACCTAAAATCCCAATTAACCTCATCTTAAGTATGCATTCCATAGCTAAATCTATTGCCAACCTGAACCTTCCTAAAAGTGGAAACACGTGGATAGGATAGTATAAATACCCGTATAGCATAGATGCCGTCATCGATCAGGTACAAAACTCTGGAAGTAGCATTGCAGCTGTGTAGAACTTTGGTTCGACTACAGCTGATGTACGGTGTGTAGTTCTGGGACCAGTATTAAAGGAAGTCGGAGTTTTGGGGAGAACGCAGTAGAAGTTCAGTGGAGTGTTGCCTAAATTAGGAAATATTATCTATCAAGAGCGGTTAAATAAACATGGCTGTTTTTTTTGCAGAGCATTGGAGGCTGATGGGTAACCTTACAGAAATATGTCACATTATGAGAGATATAGGCAGGATAGATCGTAGTGCATTTCTTCACAGGGTGGAAATATAAATACTAGAGTATGAGATTGGGGAAGTTTGAAGAGGATTTATAAAGCAATTTTAGGCACAGAAAGTGATAGGTGCATTGAACATCTTACTGGAGATGTGTTGGAAGAAGACACGACAGCAACTTTAAAGATACATTTGCAGTCGACTGACATAAGCAGAAAATTTACCAATACAGAGAATGGGCATTCAGGTAAGTTGGCCTAGAGCTACAAAAAGTTTGTCCACAGACACCATTGCGCAAAGGACCTGTTCATGTGTTGTACGCTCTTATGTTCTATGTTCTATCTTAAATCCACAGCAACCTATCCGCACCTGTTCAGAGTTCTATCCTTTGATCCTATTCATAACTTCGCCGGCTCTACAAAACATAACACTAATATCTCCATTTTCGCTGACATTTATTTACTTAGAGTCATAGAGAAGTACAACACAGAAACAAGCCCTTCAGCTCATCTAGTACGTGCGGAACAGTTTAAACTGCTTACTCCAATCGACCTGCACCAGTAGCATAACCCTCCATAGCTTTACTATCCATACACATATCCAAACTTCGCTTAAACGTTTAAATCGAGCCTACATGCACCACTCCTGCTGGCAGCTCATTCAACACTATCGCGCCACTCTACGTGAAGATGTTTCTCCTCATCTTCCCCTTAAACTTTTCACCTTTCAGCCTAAACCCATGACGTCTGGTTATAGACCCACCCATTTTCAATGGAAATACCTGCATGCATTTACCCTATCTATTCCCGTCATAATTTTGTATACCTCTATCAACTCTCCTCTCGATCTTCTGTGTTCTAAGGAATAAAGTCCGGACCTGTTCAACCTTTCTTTATAATTCAGGACGTCCAGACCCAGTAAAATCCTCGTACATTTTATCTGTATTCTTTCAATCTTATTTACATCTTTCCTGTAGGTAGGTGAGCATAACTGCACACAATGCTTTTGTTCAGACCCTATCTACCTATAACACCTCTTTCAACGAATTATGGACCTATATTTCCGAAACCCTTTGTTCTATCACACTCCTCAGAACTCAACCGCTCACTTTGTAAGACCTACCGTGGCTGGTCCTACCGAAGTGCAACATCCCACACCTGTCCGCATTGTTCAATCTGCCAGTTTTCAGCTCATTTTTCTAGCTGATAGAAAGCCCTCTGTCAGCCAAGATAGCCTTCTTGGCTGTATAACTACACATCCAATCTTGGTGTCATCTGCAAATTTGATGTTCTAGTTAACCGCATTATCATCCAGATCGTTGATATAGATGACAAACAACAACGGACCCAGCAGCGATTCCTGCGGCACACCACCAGTCACAGGCCTCCAGTCAGAGAGACAGTCCTCTACTATCAGTATTTGGCTTCACCAACAAAGCCAGAGTCTAATCCAAGTTACTACCTCATCTTGAATGTCGAACGACTGAACCTTCTTGATCAACGTAATCTAGTGTCCACATAGTGTATTCTCGTGGTCTCCTGCTGCTATAGCCCGTCCATTTCAGGTGTCAATGTATTGTGTATTAAGAGATTCTATGCTGCACGCCACCATTCTAATGCGTGATTATTTGAATTTCTGTCGCTTTCCTGTCAGCTTGAACCAGTTTGGTCATTCTCCTCTGGCCTGTCTCATGAACAGGACGCTCTCGCCCATAGAACAGCCGCCCGCTGGATGATTTTCTCGCACCATTCTCTGTACCCTCGAAAGACTGCTGTGCGTGAAAATACCAGGAAGTCAGCAGTTTCTGAGATACTCAAACCAGCTCTAGCAGCAACAATCATTCCAATGTTAAATTCACCAGGTCATATTTTTCCCCATTCTGATAGTTAGTCTGAAAACAGTTGAACATTTTGACAACTTCTGTATGGCTTTTATGCAGTGAGTTTCTGCCACATGATTGGTTGAGTAGATATCTGCATTAATGAGCAGTGTACATATATATCTAAAAAAGTGGCCAGTCAGTGTATTTTTATAACTTGAAAGTACATCAGCAATGTAGCAATATTATGACTATGGAGGGTTGTTATTGCTGAAAGGGTGGTATTCTTCTCCTCAGTCAACTCAGTCAGAAGGCGTACGGCTACATATTGTTAAGTATCCGGTCAAAGACAAAGTGTAACGATGTCGAGCGTAGCTGGAGATTTTTTTTAAATCATTGTCAGTAACATCAAATTATGCGACATTGGGACTTAAAATGCACATGAACATGCTTGCAGTTCGGCCTTGTATGCAGAACTGAAAACGAAATCGAACGCTTTCGGCTTGAGTCCATGATTGTTTTTTAAATAATGTTTTTACCTCCAGTTAGTAAATAATTATCTTGATTTATTTGCTCAGAGTGTCATCATTACGTTTTCAGGAAAAAGAAAAACTGACATAAAAACGTGATGAACAAGAACAAAGTAGCAAAATGCCATTCTTAAATTTTGATAAGGGAACGGAAACAAATCATATTAGATTTAAAATATGCCGAATGATATTACTTCCTTCTCTACCGTGCTTTGCAACTGAATAACATCACATGACTGTATGATGAATGATAGTAGATTAAAATACTGAAACTTCATTTATAGTTCTATTGCTTCCTCGGCAGCAGTGTGATTAAAATGCATAAGGTACTAATTCCTTAGCAGTGCTAACTACTTACTGCAACACTAGTGGTTAAAATACTGTGGTGATGGAAAGTAGAACAGAAAAGAAGTGTTTGAGACTGTATTCGTTGATTTGAAAGAAAAAAAACACGACATATTTGAGGTATCTATCTTCCTGCAGGGGTCATTAACAGCGTCCAATGTATCGCCCGGAAAGCGGTAAATGTAACATGTCGACTTCAGTGCAGGAAATTGAATCTGGAGTGTTGATACTGGTACTTCTAGATGGTTAGAAGACCAAGCCCATTCGGTTTATCCCTCTCGTTGTTCTTATTTGGGATACTTGCTTAAAGAAAGCATGCCCGAGCTACCATAGTAAAGACACAGATTAAGACCGTTACCTATCACCATTCCCAAGTAAGGAGGATTTATTTGGCGTAACTTTTTGTCTTTGACCCACTAACGAGCCTCGAAAATTCGGGTAGTGAGGATCAGGCAATATCAGGGCAATACTCCATCTTAAAAGACAGAACTCATTTAATCTGCAGTCCTGTGAGGTACGGGATTGGAGAATACATTAGTATTAAGCAGAGTCCTGTACCTCACTGGATTAGGGAAAAAAACTGGGAAGATAAACACTGCTGGCCATGGGCAATGTTAAGATACTTCTTTACACATTCCTTGACAGGCCATTACAATGCACACTGCGTCTACATATCGGTTCCGTTTCAAGGTCCTATTTTGTAATATCATACTGCAGTAATTATATTAACTTTATGTCATCATTAATTAAAATGCGACGTTTCCTTAAACATTGGGTAAACCAGCAAAAATGTTGAAAACTTGCATGTGTTTATCCTCTGCATTATTCTTTCCATTCTTCATGACTAAAATCCCAAAGCAATTTCAGTCTCTTCGAGAGAAGAAATTGTTCTTTATCTTAACCTGAAATTAATTCACGTTGCATGGTTCCATTGGCCCCACAGAGTGCAAAATCATCACTGGATCACTATTCAATCATTCTAAGTCATATTATTTTATTGATGTCATCTGCATATCCTTCCAACCCGGATACTCAAATTGGCCTTTTAAGGCAGCCTTCATCCAGGAACTGAATTTATTAACATATCCTGCATCAACTTCAAGAAAAATATTTCACTCATGTATAATCGAATCATATATATGCCATAGAAGGGATGTGCTGCACATTAACCACAGTTCCACTGAATCTTCATAGGGGAGATGGTGAGGCAAGAAGTTAGCCCCCATTCCCCTGTATATGTGGCTTTGGAGGAAGATATGTAAATTACAATGTTTGTTGAGTTGTGAAAATAAAGTGATAATACTTCACCTACGAGAATTAGAAACAGGCCAATATTTGTTTCTAAAATATTAGATGAAGCTGGTTGAACTGAAAATGAGAATGAATGTCCCATTTATATAGATCTACAACACATCCTTCCATAAGATTGTTTATCCATATAATATAAAAGATTTCAGTTTTGATATAGCTTTCTATTGGATAAAGGTACCAAAGGGTCAAATGATGGGGAAAGCTAAAGTAAGATATTGAATAGTCTGTTTGAATTTGATGGCAAATTAGGTTTGAGTTTGAGTAGGGAATTTAGCAACATTAATCCTCTAGAATGGCACAGAAGTGAATGAGAGAAAAACTCAAATAAAAGTTGTACCACTTGTTTGCACGACCTGGGGATCACTCTCAGTGAATTGTATAAAATAAATTTTATTTGTTTACAGTCGAGATCAGATCAGTTATGTCTATGCAGTTCCGCAACGACATTCTTCTTTTTGAACACTAATTTAACCCTAAAACATGCTGGAGCACATTAAAAGAAGGGACACTATTTTCTCAAAATACTGGTAACAATTCTTAACGCTTTCCATTTTCATAAATAAGGCTTTCCCTTTCCCTGACGGTGAAATTTTGCGCAACGTTTTTTTTTAATATGTACGTCCTAACTTAGAAATATAGCTTCTGTCCTTCATAGTGGAACTTCCTATCCTGGGATAATTTTAGAGAACTTTAACCAGTACTACCGGGGAAGTAAAATTACGAAGCTGTCAGTCAGCTCCTCGTGGTATTATGAAGGGCAGAATATGCAGGTATTGGCAGAAAATGAAAATACATTTAAGAGAATGCATGATTGGAGACAAAAAAGAAAGAATAACACTGGATATCAAACATACATATTTTTAAATTTATAAACTATCATTTCAATTTTGACTGTTTGCTATATTCATGTAGATAGAGAAAGAAGGTAGGTGACTGCTAACGAATCCCAGCGCATATATGTAAACATAGCTTACCTGGTAGGATTTTATGTTCTTCTTATTCATACAGGACAATGCAATGTATTTCCGCTCCACTACATCAAAATCATCGTTAATATCAATCCTGGGTGTGGCAAACTTAGGAACAATAAAATCACTCATGGTTGAGTTTGCTTTAGGATATTTGTCATAACAAAAAGACGGAGGAAGAACCCCGGTTTCGTACACTTCTACATAATTGGTGGGGATTTGAATACTCGCAGTGGACTGTTCGGTTTCGAATAGCACCTTCGCACAACAGCATCTCCCATTTTCATGTTGACATTTGTGGATCTTAACAGCAAGGAAGATAATAGCTATAAACAGAACCGACGATAATATGCCAAACCCGATGATTAAGTATAGTTTTAAATCGACTGTCGATGACCCAGTGCTCTCTCCTGTGGTAACTCTGTTTGCGGTTTCTTTATCATTCTTTAGTACCGAAACGTGAACAACGACGATGGCTGAAAGCGATGGGTCCCCACCATCCTTTACCAGGATTACGAGTTTCTGTTGGAGTGAATCCTTGCTCCCAAGGGCGCGAACTGTCCAGATTTCTCCCGTGTGGGAGGCTATAGTGAACAAGCTTTCATCGGTCGGCTGAAGAAGCTGATAAGTGAGGAGGGCGTTCTGCCCCGAATCGGCGTCGGTGGCGATGACCTTAGTAACCAAGTAACCAGGATCGGCAGATCGGGGCACGGTCTCCTTTGATGCAGAGCCTTTAATTGACATGGGTGCTACGATTACGGGAGCATTATCGTTCCGGTCGATAATTAGCACATTTACAGTTGTGTTGCTCTTCAGCGAGGGTGAACCGCCATCCGCTGCTTGTACAATTACCCGAAAATTATTGAACTGCTCATAATCGAAAGAGTGCTGTGCAACCATAACGCCAGTAACTGGATTAATTGAGACAAAGTTAATAGTCCGGAAGCCAAGAATGAGATCATCTATAATGGAATACGATAGCGAAGCATTTTCACCACAGTCTGCGTCAAAAGCAGATACAGAGCCAATAGAAGTACCTATATCGTTATTTTCTGTAATATGCACGTTGACCGAAGTCTGTAGAAAGAATGGGGCATTGTCATTTACGTCTAACACTTGAACTCGAATGGTTTTGTTCACAGTCTGGGGCGGAATGCCCGCATCTGAACAGGTAATTGTAATGTTGTACTCGGATACGTTTTCTCGATCAACAAGGCGAGCACTGATAAGGGTGTAATAATGTTTGAAAGAAGAATCAAGTACAAATGGAATATTATCTGTGATGTGGCAGTTAACATCTCCTGCTTCTCCTAAATCAGCATCTGTAACTCTTAAAACGGCAACAAGTGTCCCTGGAGGGGCATCCTCTGGTATTGACCCTGTTGATGAAGTTATCATAATATCAGGAGAGTTATCATTAATATCAGTAACTTGTAAAACGACTTGACAAGTTGCTGGCATTGCATGCAATCCTCGGTCCATAGCTTGCACCATGACCGTGTATTTGTTGGTCTCTTCGAAGTCCACTGCGCCGGTCGCTCGGATTTCTCCGCTTATAGCGTCCAGGCTGAACAACCTGCGGATTCTTTCAGAAGTGCGATCGCTGTAAGAATAGATTACTTCACCATTTAAACCTTCGTCCGCATCTATTGCAGTAACTTTCCCAATCAGAGTATTTTGGGGTATATTTTCGGGGATGGATATACGATAGACATTCTGTTCGCAAGCCGGCGCGTTATCGTTCACATCAATCACGCGAATTATAATTTTAGTGGTACCAAATTTCTGCGGCTCCCCTCCATCAGTTGCGGTCACTGTTAACTCATAGGTCTGTTGTTGTTCTCGGTCTAGGGGTCTTTGGAGTACTAATTCGAGGATGCCACTTTGATTGTTGTCTGTTTGCGATATTAAAGCAAAGTGTTCATTGGGGGTCAGTTGATATGAGCGAATGCAATTCGTACCGATATCCAGGTCTTGTGCGCTTTGGAGTGGGAAGCGCATCCCAGCTGAAGCCTTTTCTGAGATATCTAAGCGGTACTCGTTTTTCTGAAACACGGGGGCGTTGTCGTTTATATCGAGAATTTCAACTTCAACAGCATATATTTGCAGGGGTTCTTGAAGCACAGCTTCCAAGTTCAGTGTGCATGCGCGGTTTTGTTCACAAAGCTGTTCCCTGTCTATCTTCACTTTCGTGAACAGAGTTCCTGCGTTTAAATCGACGTCCAGATACTGTTTTTTACGTCTTGATACCACATGCAACTTACGCACCGTCAGTTGGCGTATATCTAACCCCAGATCCTTTGAAATATTTCCAACAACAGAACCTGGTTCTAATTCTTCAGGAATAGCATAATTAATTACTCCGCAAACAGTATCCAGTGTAACAATGCTGCTTAATAAGACAAAACTCCATTGCATTCTAAGCCACTTTACTAAATCGGCCATTTTGGCGATCGTTCTGTAAATACAGTTGTCCTTTTCTCTGAGAAGCAATGTTTTCTGCCGTTGCATCAAGTACGTAACTGCGCCTTACCTTGAATTTCCAGATTATGTCCGACGGGATGTAAACTAAATTTTGTTATGGTCATCGTCGTTACGAGATGTAAAGTCTCAGACCTGGGATGTGAACCGAGAACGCCGACTGTCGATTGTGTCGAGTATTTGACGCTGCACTGCTCTTTGTGTTGTGGGGGAGTGGTGGAAGATCACCAGCAACATTCCTTCACCTCATTGGTCGACAGCGACATAGAGATTCGACCAATTATAAGAGCAGGCACACTTAAAGCAGCAATGCTTCTGATGAGCACAGCAAGCATAGTTGCCTGCATTTAAAGTTGTACAACCAAATTTCATTTTGTATTCTTCATTTGCCATGAAAATATTGGCAACGCTTTGCTCCATCATTCTGAATAAAGTATGTGTTTATTTATGGTCACAGAGAAATGGAATTAAACCAAGGGTGGAGAACAAAAGAAAGACGATTATTGTCCAGTGGTTTTGACTGAATGCTTAGATATTAATTCGAACTACTTACGTATCTATATAAAAATGTAAATGTTGTCATAGAATCGAGATAACAAGATTCGGCGGTTTTGGAACACGTCGTGTTTTAGTGTGTGTTGCTTATCGGATTTTCATTTACTGACAATTCCGCAGAATCTATGGGCCAGTGACAGTGAATCCTGTACGTTATGCACTGCAGTGTTCTTGCATTCACGCATTCCATCTGTGTCAAGACTTATGTGTTTTTTTTATAAGAAAGAGATGATAGGATTAATAGAAATATGTCTGTCCAGAAAGATTAGCAACGTAAGGGGTTTGGTCTGTAGATTTTGGAGGTGTTATTGAACTTGATAACGCAGATTGTTCGAGGATTGGAACATGCCAGTTTATAATGATAGCAAGTTACGGGTAGATAAGTAAAACTTTTTCCTTCATTGAATTCTAATCTCATAGGCCGAAATAACGAAGCTGGTTAAATTTTAGTGAAAGTACCATATTGAGCGATTGTCTTAAAAAATGCCAGTTTCTGTAATATGATTTATACTCTGTATCAACCAGACGACTCTCCTGCATCATCTGCTGCAATGTACCTGTTCGGTAAAGCAATTGTCCCATCACAAACACGGGTCAATTTTATGTAAAGCACATTACCTGACACAGGCAAATATAACAACTTATTATTAATCATGTTTCAACAGTTGCTGGCTCACCAATGAGCCAAATGTGGATTAGTTTTAGCAGCATACCCTTGATTTAAATTTCTTTATTAAAATTGTAATGAAACTGACCTTTGTGTCTTTATGTAACTATACACTATCCCCAGTAACAACACAAATAACTCAATTAAGTTTTTATTTCACTTTCAATATACTCTTCCTGACAACATTGTAGAAACTTCTTCTAATGCAAACACATTTTCCTGTAATATGCATTATCTAATTTGTGGTTCAATTTTCTCTGTGTTAATTTTTAGCACAGTTTCCCCTTTCTTGGATCCTATCCTTCAGCTGAGAACGAAAAGCGTTCTATCCTCTTTAAGCTAATGTATTAGCCAGCTTTCTACCTTAGTCGTAAGTAAAAGAGAAACATGCCGCCTCTATGTTCCTAAGCCAATAAACATACTCAGAAGAGACTGAAAATAAACAGCAATTAGGCATAATCTATGGAGACAGAAAACAAGATTATGATTCACCTCAAGGGCAGTTTTATCAGATCTGATGAATTACCGTATATTGTTTGTCTCAGTGACAGAATTGCATGCTGACCTAAAGTTCCCTCTCATTGGTGAATACCGAAGAGAAGTATTCATTGACAGACTTTGATCGTGTGGATAGTCAGGGCTGAAATGGCTAACACGAGAGGGCACAATTTTAAGGTACTTGGAAGCAGGTACGGAGGAGATGACAGGGGTAAGTTTTTTACACCGAGAGTAGTGAGTGCGTGGAGTGGGCTGCCGGCAGCCGTGGTGGAGGCAATGCGATAGGGTATTTCAAGAGACTGCTGATAGATACATGGAGCTTAGAAGAATAGACGGCTATCGGTAACCCTAGGTAATTTCTATAGTGAGGACATGTTCGGCACAGATTTGTTGGCCGAAGGGCCTTTATTGTGCTGTAGGCTTTCTATGTTTCTATATTTCTATGTTTAAATGAAAGACAACACAAGACTAAGAAGAAATTTCATTTTGAATAAATTTACGACGACATGGAAATGATCCTGAAATTATAAGCACATATTGTCCAGTGCAAGGTGTTAAATCTCCTTCAGAATTTGAAAAATTATGCTGGAGATTCTTCAGGCAAGTGTTACTTCTACAAGGTGACCATGGGACTATTGCCATAGCAGGGAATGGTAATGATACCAGAAGGAAAAAATAGGGCAGGGGAAGTCCTGTGGATGACCCGTGAATGGATCCAGGACCGGGAGGGGTCGGAGATAGGTGATGGTGGAGCGAGCGGAGGGACAAAAATGGGAGAACTGTATCAAATTTGGAAGGAGAGTGAGTGCGGATAAACGGGGTGGGCGAGTGTAAAAACACCGGATGGGCGGTTACCTAAAATTGGAAAACTCGGTGTTGATGGAATTGGGTTTAATATCAACCGAGCGGAATATAAAGTGTTATTCCTCTGGTTTATATTGGGCTCCGCTATGGTGGTAGAGAAGGCCGAGCGGATTAGTGCGTGAATGGGGAGAGGCATTAACTTGGATTTTAACTGGGAGCTCAAAGTGACAGTGATGAGTAGAGCGCAGATAACTGGCTTAGCGGCTACCAGCTGCTTCCTTGAAAGCCCTCTACTTTGTCCACATCGTTGCCCATGTTTGTGTCATCAGAAACAAAGACAGCTCCACCAATTTTGTGCAGGTAAGTATGTTCTAGACTAAATCAAAATCCCCCTCATATTCCTTTCAAACCTTTTAACCCTTACTTAAATCCGGGCCTATTTGTTTAGGATGCCT
Organism: Mobula hypostoma; assembly: GCF_963921235.1. Taxonomy (NCBI): domain Eukaryota; kingdom Metazoa; phylum Chordata; class Chondrichthyes; order Myliobatiformes; family Myliobatidae; genus Mobula; species Mobula hypostoma. The sequence continues at coordinate 9,316,641 of NC_086103.1, forward strand.
TTGCTGTGGATAACGTTTTCTAACTATCTACCTTGCCCATCTCTATTATCCCTTGTATCCCTTTCTAATGTCCCCATTTAGCATCCTTTGTTTCAAAGCAAATAACCCAGTCTCTTCAAACTCTCCTCAGAAATGAAACACGTCACTTCAGGCAACATCCTGCAGTACTATGTCGGCACTAAACCCTGCGTGCTATCGTGTAACTGTGAGTATTTTGCATGGACTCCAGCTGCCGCCTAACCAGTGTGACCCCTGGGTACTTAAGACACGTATTCTGTATGGATTCTTGACAACTCTTCCAGCTTCTATAATCCACCTTTATTGGTCTCTGGACTTCAACAACTTTCTGTTCCTCAATAGCTAGGGGCCCTGCCTTTGATTTGTTTAAACGAAAGTTTACAGCGTTTATACGGAAATATAAAACTGCATAAATTTTTCTCCAAAAATGTAATCTAATCATTAGTTCTATACATCAATTTAAATAAATTAATTCGCGAAATGAAAGTTTATTTATACACGTAAGTGAATATTTATCCTCTCAAGCAAAAATCATTTCTAACAGGAAAGTATAACAAGAATGTAACAGCACGACAAGCATTAAAAAAAAAGCACCAATGCAGTTTTACAGAATTATCCGCATATCACAGATTTAGATGAGTCACAATCTTATCATCATATCAGCCGTATATTTTTGCCTACCCGCAGGGTTTGTTCAATATCTTGCGTTACAAGAAATTAAGTACCTCGCCTGAAAATATATAATTTATGATATTGACAGCCTTTGAAGGGATGTAGAAATTCGCTTTCCAGAGAGACAGAGAGAGAGAGAGAGAGAGAGAAATTAAACAACTTCCTCAATCGTTCTTAAATCGGCCTCCCATTTGTTTTAAGCAGAGCCTCCTTATTCAACATTCTTCAACTTCTGTCAATCTTCTGGAATATATTTTAATATTTGTAATTTCTTTCTTGGAACAATACTTTATGTGTTCCGTTTGGGTTACTTGTATTGTGTTATGCACCTTTATGCAGGGGAACGTTATTTCATTTAGCTCATTCTGTTGAACTACACATATCTAAATCTTCTAAATTATAATAATAACTCCCCGCGGGTGTTTGCATCTTTATGTACAAGTTCAGCATTAGAACATGCGATATTGAGCACACGGTCAAAGTCTAAATTTTAGCAATACTTACCAAGGCTTGCTGTCACATTCTGGGTGAAATTTGGCATACGTCAAAGTTCAAAGTTCAGGCGTAATTTTCTGCATGTTTTCATCTTATATCTGTATCAATTAGTTCAATGCCCTTGCTCATCCATTTCCTTCGTTCTACGAGCCCACACCCACGCCCCTATTTCCTTTAGGGTTTACCATGATTAGTGTGCATTCATTTATCAGGGGTGATATTATTGGGAAAAAATATAGCATTCCAAGAGTGTTCGACAGCTGACATGCTGAGAGAGTACTTGAATGGAAATCTGGAACCAAAGAGCTTGGCTTTACAATGACAGGTAGTAAGAACTCTTGCAGAAGTCATGGATTTCTGGACTTGGGGACAACTGTGAAAAGCTATTCGTTTAGGATCTTCACAGCTCAGATAAACAATTTTGGACTTCAGGTTATGGAAAAAATAATGGAAAGGTGCGGACTGCTCCTTGTTTGGTTTGAAACAAAAGGAGGCTATTCTTCCATTGGGGTCTGCCGGCTTCTAGCAACACATCACTTCCGACGCCGTTTCCATCTCTTATTCAGTCTACACTCCCTTCGCATGTCCATAATCTCGCTTTTGACTGTTCTTCCCCACTTACCTATGCTAAACTATTATTTGAATGAAGCCATGAGAGCCACCTGTACACAGTAGAAATAAAGCAGAGGAATAGGCGGAAATCTACGGGAACACACATTCAACTGGAAGTCAGCACCGAACTCGCATTGCTGAAGAAGCAACAGCAATTACTGCGCCAGGTCACCTTCATTACTTGAATAAAGGAGACGTCGTGAAGTACTATGCTGCTTCTTTCTGCTGGGAACTCGGTATTTTGAACTCAGTATTCTTTGCCCCATTATTGCTAAAAATTTAACTCATAGGAGAGTTGGGCGCTTTGGCCAGAATCGGCATCTGTGGCCGTAACTTTTGAAACCAAGTAACCAGACTCTGCAGATCGTGGTATCGGTTCATCAATTGCCGATAAAGGCGACAAAATCACAGGAGCATTATCATTCTGATCTATGATGACTACCTTCACGGCGACGTTACTGCTAAGCGGCGGGGCTCCTGCATCCTTTACTTGCACGTGGAATGAAAAGGATTTAACTTCTTCATAATCAAACGATTTTCGAGCAAACAGCACTCCACCGGTCGAACTTATTGAGACAAGGGTGTCTGAAGGCCAACTGTTTATCAGGCTATCCAAAATAAAGTAAGACAATTGGCCACTCTGATTAGAATCTGGGTCACTAGCTGACACTGATCCAATTGAAGAACCAATAACATTATTCTCTACTACGTACACCGTGTAAGAGGATTGCGTAAATCGTGGGGCATTGTCATTGATATCTGCGACTTGAACTCGAATAATTTTCCTGGTAGTAAGAGGGGGTGAACCATTGTCTGTGCACGTAATTGTAATATTATACTCCGGCACTTTTTCACGATCTATGTTACCACGAGTAATTAGCGTGTAGTAGTTGTTGAATGAAGAATTAAGATTGAAGGGGATACTTCGAGGGATACTGCAGGAAACGTTCGGCGAACTTTTGTAATCTCGGTCCGTAACTCTTACAACAGACACTGCCGTGTCCGCAGCAACATTTTCTGGTATTGTGTTGAAAGCGGATGTTGCAGTGATTTCAGGCCAGTTATCATTAACATCCGTAATATTTAACAAAACCTTACAGTATACTGAGTTTCGTTGTGTACCTCTGTCTGCAGCTTGCACCAAAATCTGGTAGTTATTTGCTTCTTCGAAATCCACAACACCATCAACCTTAATTTCGCCGCTTGCTGCATCCAAGGTAAATAAGTCACGTACTTTATCCGAAGTGTGATCGCTGAAAGAGTAAGTTACCTCACCATTTAGTCCTTCATCCAAATCATTGGCTGTTACCTTCACTATCAAATAATCTTCAGGCACATTTTCCGGGATTGTAATTTGATAGACGCTCTGTCCGCAAATCGGAGCGTTGTCGTTGGCATCGAGTACATTAACGACGACTTGGGCTGTTCCGATTTTTTCTGGGTTACCCCCATCAAATGCAGTCAGGGTTAGTCGATGTACTGTTTGTTGCTCTCGATCTAGGGACCGTTGCAAAAGCAATTCTGGCATGCCAACCTGCTCGCCGTCTGACAATAAATTCAACGAAAAATACTCGCTTGGGCTCAGCTGATAGGAATGAATACTGTTGCTTCCAATGTCCCCGTCCTTTGCGCTCGGGAGTGGAAATACTGTTCCGACTGGCGTCATTTCAGATATTTCTTTGTTAATCTCCGTTCTCTTAAATATGGGCGCATTGTCGTTAATATCGAGAATATCAACTTCAATGTGAAATACCTTAAGTGGATTCTCAACTACAGCCTCCAGCATCAGCATGCATCTAAAAATATGCCCGCAAAGTTGTTCTCTGTCGATTCTTTCTTTTATAAATATCGTTCCAGTTGTTAGGTTTACAGCGAGATATTCCCTTTGCTTCTCTGATGCAACTCGAAATTTGCGCTCAGAAAGCTGCTTAACCTCCAAGCTGAGATCTCGTGCAACGTTGCCAACGAAAGCCCCCAGTCCCATCTCTTCCGGTATTGAGTAGCGAATATTGGCTTGTACTGAATCAGGAAAGCGAAAGAGTAGCACGTGAAAAATAGCAACATGCAACACTCCTTTTTTCAGCGGTGAAGCCATTTTGAGTTACAAGAATCCAGGAATAGACGCCGGATGGAAGATATCTGGCAAGGCCGCAAGCGATGGAATTGTTGGTTACCTTGGTTGTGACGATTAAAAGCTGTATATCTTCTGAAGATCCGAGAGGATTTCTTTTGTCTCTCCTGTTACAATAAATTTTGCAGAATTCGCGTTTCTTACAACGAGACCGGCGCATGGAACAAAGAATCCTTCTCGACACTGCAGAGTGTATGCTGAGAGCGGCGTGATGCAAGATCCTCGTCCACATTTTCTCCCCTCATTGGTAGAGAGCGACACTTAGGGACTTGACCAATAATAACAGCAAATACTCTTAAAGCAACAGTGCCTCCACTAAGATCGATCACCAGCTTTGTGTATTTAACGGTGTGCAACTTTAAATTTTTGCAGGAAATTATTTATAAAATTATATAAGTTACTTCTTGTATAAACGCAAGAGATTTTGTAAATGATAAAAATCTAGCATTTGGTGGTAGTGTTCCGTTCAAGATGTGGACGTTCTAGAGAATGTTATGCCGGATGAGGAGGCTTAAGGGGTAAAAAATGCAGACAACAGCAACTCTATCTCTGTTAAGGCAGCGGGAAGATGGAGAAAGGTCGTGAAACGGAGAAGATGCAGGTGAGGGCAGACCCAATGGTGGAGAAGGAGAGCCCCCGTTCTTTGAAGAAATAGGACACCTCTGAGTCCAGGAAAGCAAAGCCACGTCCAGGGAATAGGGAGCACAAGAGATACTACAGCTGTTGGAAATCAGGAGGAACAAATAATGTTCTGGAGGAACTCAGAAGATCAGGCAGCATCTATTGTCGACGTTTTGGGCAGAGAACCTTCATCAGGACTACAAAGGAAGGGGGAAGAAAATCAGAATAAGTTGATGAGGGCTCGGGAAGGAGCACATGCTGGAAGCTGATAGTTGAAACTAAGTGAGGGAGAAGGCGGCTGGGTGGGGTAGGCAGGATGATATCCGATGCTGGCTGGTGATAGATGGAAAGGTAAAGGTCTGAAGAAGGTGGAGGAGAAGCATTAAATCCAGCGCAGGTACCTACGATCCTCTTGGAGTTCGTTTTGTCAAGCACTTTCGCTCTATCCGCAAAAGGCAAGATTTTCAGGTGACCAACCATTTTAATTACAATCTCCATGATGAGGCCACTCCCATCTGGTTCCATATTCCATCTGAGTCGCCTTCAACTTCATGAAGTGAACATCGGTTTCTGCAATTTCGGTATTTTGACACCTTCCCCCCCCCCACCCCCGCTCCCCAGCCCACATCTTCAATTCCCATTCGGCCCCCTTCTCGCTACTGTTTTGCTAATCTGCTTATCATCTCGCCCTGGTGCGCTCCTCCATCCCTTTCTCCCGTGCTCCACTTTCCTCTCCTATCTGACTCATTCTTCTCCAGCCCTTTCGCTATTCCATCTATCACCTAGTTTCTTGCTTCATCCTCCTCCCCCATTCGTCTGGCCTCACCTATCACATTCTAGCTTATATACCTTCCCCCCCCCCCACCGTCTCATTCTACCTTCTTTCTCCCTGCAACATCTTTCTCTTTCTTTCCACTCCTGATGATGGCCTAAGTCCGAAATTAGATTGTTTATTAATGTCCATAGACGATGCATGATCTGCTGAGTTCCTACAGCATTTTGTGTGTATTGTCCTGAATTTCCAGCATCTGCAGAATCTCTTCTGTTCATGGTTGAATTTTAGAACGCATGACAATCCCATAACAATAGTAAAGTGGCGACAATCGTGTTGTGTGTTTTTTTTTCTAAAATTCAACTAGTTTTTCAAAATAATTTATTATCTATGTTACTTTGCTCAGGTTGAATCTTACGCTCAATGGTAATATATTTTCATCATTATTCAGAATATGCATGTTATGAATATGTTGTGTTAAGTTAGAGTTCATCTGTAATCGAGACATAAATTGTTATTCAGAAGCAATTAATGCAATTTTCAGCTTTGGCACTTCCTTTCGGGGTAACAGGCAAATCTGAAGAATCTAAACCAGAAAGCAATTCATCACTTTCATCTTCAATTGCTCTTTGGACTTCGGCTTACTTTTTGTTATCTAGATCCATCTAGAGATATACAAAAAAGGCGGGTAACTGGGGGACGGGAAAAGATGCAATATAATTGAACAACATGTGTTAGGAATGGCGCGACTTACTGTGTTCCATACTAACACTGAAGGAAGGGCTTACTGGATAAAGCAGTGCGCAGGTAATGTTCATGGATGTTACTCTGAGACTGATAATACATCGGCCATAATGGATCAAGAACCTTGTTTCTTTGCAGTCAACTAACAACTGTGACCATTGCTTCACAGCGCAATTTAGCCGTTTCTTTAGCATCTGTCTGTTCTTTTTTCGAGGCCGATTTGAGACGCACAACCCAGCACTCATAGAAAGCCGGCAAAGAGCCAGTCGGACTCGTACCTGGGACCGCTCGCCTCGAAGCACAGGCCAGCTTTCGTCGCGGAAGGCGAGAGCATGTTGCCAAATATACTGACAGCAGTTTTTTTTAAATTGTTGAGCCTTTTCCAAATATCGATTGGAATGTCCCTAGAGCGATGGGTTTAGGTGGGGTGGATTTATTAAATGCATTCAAGAAGGTTTCTTTACACAATATGTAGATAAGCCTACAAGAGGAGAGGCTGTACTTGATTTGGTACTGGGAAATGAACCTAGTCAGGTGTCAGATCTCTCAGTGGGAGAGCAGTTTGGAGATAGTGATCACACTTTTATCTCAATTACCATAGCATTGGAGAGGGATAGGAACAGACAGTGAGGAAAGCGTTTAATTGGAATAAGGTGAAATATGGGGCTATCAGGCAGGAACTTGGAAACATAAATTGGGAACAGATGTTCTCAGAGAAATGTACGGAAGAAATGTGACAAATGTTCAAGGGATATTTGCGTGGAGTTCTGCATAGGTACGTTCCAATGAGACAGGGAAAGGATGGTAGGGTACAGGAACCTTGGATTACAAAGGCTGTTGCAGATCTAGTAAAGAAGAAAAGAAAAACTTACGAATGGTTCAAAAAACTAGGTGATGAGAGAGATCCAGAACATTATAAGGTTAGTAGGAAGAAGCTCAAGAAAGAAATTAGGAAAGACAGAACGGGCCATGAGAAGGCTTTGGCGGACAGAATTGAGGAAAACCCCAAGGGATTCTACATGTATGTGAAGACCAAGAGGATAAGACGTGAGAGAATAGGACCAATCTAGTGTGACAGTAGAAAAGTGTGTATGGAACCCAGAGGAGATAGCAGAGGTACTTAATCAGTTGTTTGCTTCAGTATTCACTACGGAAAAGGATCTTGGCGATTATAGGGATGACTTACAGTGGACTGGAAAGCTTGAACAAGCAGATATTAAGAATGAGGATGTGCTGGAACTTTTGGAAAGCATCAAGTTGGATAAGTCACCGGGATTGGACGAAATATACCTCAGGCTACTGTGGGAGGTGAGGGAGGAGAATGCTGAGCCTCTGGCGATGGTATTTGCATCATCAATGGGATCTGGAGAGGTTCCAGTGGATTGGAAGGTTGCGGATGTTGTTGCATTATTCAAGAAAGAGAGTAGAAATAGCCCAGGAAATTATAGACCAGTGATCTTCAGTGGTTGGTTAGTTGATGGCTAAGATCCTGAGAGGCAGAATTTATGAACATTTGGAGAGGCATAATATGATTAGGAATAGACAACATGGCTTTGTTGAAGGAAGGCCGTGCCTTACGAGTCTGATTGACTATTTTGAGGATGTGACTAAACACTTTGATGAAGGTAGAGCAGCAGATGTAGTTTATATGGATTTCAGCAAGGCATTTGACAAGGTACCCCATGCAAGGCTTATTGAGAAAGTAAGGAGCATGTGATGCATGGGGACATTGTTTTGTGTATCCAGAGCTGTCTTGCCCACAGAAGGCAAAATGTGGTTGTAGACGGGTCATATTGTGCATGGAAGTCGGTGACCAGTGGTGTACCTCAGGGATCTGTTCTGGGACCCCCTACTCTTCGTGATTTTTATTAATGACATGGATGAAGAAGTGGAGGGATAGGTTAGTAAATTTGCTGAAGACATAAAGGATGGAAGTGTTGTGGATGGTGGAGAGGGCTGTCAGAGGTCATTGCGGGACATTGATAGGATGCAAAACTGGGCTGAGAAGTAGCAGATGGAGTTAAACCCAGATAAGTGTGGGTTTGTTCTTTTTGGTAGGTCGAATATGATGACAGGATATAGTATTAATGGTAAGTATCTTGACAGTGTGGAGGATCAGAGGGATCTTGGGTCCGAGTCCATAGGACACTCAAAGCCGTTGCGCAGGTTGACTCTGTGCTTAGGAACGAGTACCATGCATTGGGTTTAATCAATTGTGGGATTGAGTTTAGGAGCCTAGAGGTAACGTTACAGCTATATAGGACTCTGGTCAGACCTCACTTTGAGTACTGTGCTCCATTCTGTTCGCCTCACTATAGGACGGATGTGGAAACCATAGAAAGTGTGAAGAGAAGATTTACAAGGATGTTTCCTGCATTGGGGAGTGTGCTTTATGAGAATAGGTTGAGTGAACTCCGCCTTTTTCCCTTGAAGCGACGGAGGATGAAAGATGACCTGGTAGAGGTATATAAGATGATGAGAGGCATAGATCATTTGGATACTCGGTGCCTTTTTCCCAGGGCTGAATCGAGGGCACAGTTTTAAGGTGCGTGGACGTAGGAACAGAGGAGATGTCAGGGGTGAGTTGTTTTACGTAGAGAGTGGTGAATGCGTGGAATGGGCTGCCGGTGACGGTTCTGGAGGCGGATACGACTTCGACTTTTAAGAGGCTCCTGGACAGGTAGATAGAGCTCAGAAAAATATAGGGATATGGGTAACTCTGGGCAATTTATAAGGTAAGGACATGTTCGGCACAGCTTTGTGGGCCGAAGGGCCTGTATTGTGCTGTCGGTTTTCTGTATTTTCTATGTTAATTGGGAACAGTTGTTCAGCTTTTTATTTTGGCACTTGCTCTTAAGTCTAGTTACGTTCGTGTCCGAATGCGCGGTATCTTGCACTATTCCGTCCTAATATTTGGACACTGAAACACTCACTTCGTGAAATTCTGTGATATTCCTGCCCGTGGAGTTCGATACAATCCTATGTTCTGCTGTGCCACATGGGCCAGCCTTGATATTAATCACGGGCACAGACAGACCACATAAATTCAGCAACATGATATTGGTCGTGCTGGATTTTCGTCAATATCACGTCAAAATGCTTGTGGAACACTCTCATCAAAATGCCCCTCCGTAGATTTGGGCGGTATTTCAATTGTTTCGCTCGACCTTTCAATTCAATTTACTGAATCCCTCGACCGAAAATGACTGCCGTGTTCCAGCAAGAGCAGTAAGCGTTAGTATCCATTCCTACTTTGTGCATCTTAATACCAATAAACACAACAGTCAAAAGTAGTAGCAAGGAGGTTGAGCTAGATACCATCATTAAGTATTGTCAAAATCGTACGTCTATTGGCCAGAGCTATCCAACATGCAAATATTTGATGCATGTTCTGTCCAGTCATCCTGCACCGAAACATTGATGGTCACTGTGAATGAAAGTGATATCGTGCCATTGTCCCTTACAATGACGACCTTTTTGACTTAATTGGGTTTTCTGCAGAAAGCGGCGAATTGTCTAAAATTACCCTCTTTCAGTAGCAACGTAAATAACGTCCAGCAGAGGGCTGCCTTATGCGATAGGAAAGTCGTGCATTTAAACCAGAATCAGCTTCTGTGGATGTCACTTTTGCTACCAAGTCACTTGGTTCTCCAGAACGTGGAATTATTTCTTCTACTTTGTTAGTTATTTGACAGAGGTGGTACTACTTTGGGGCATTATCGTTCTGGTCTGCCATTATTACACTCACTATTACATTACTAATAGGCGATGGTGATCCAACATCCCTTATTTGCGCGAAGAATTGAAATGATTTAATTTCTACAAAATTAAACTTTCTGCGTGCAAAGTCCATTCAATTTATGGAGTTTATTGAGACGAGTGATGATACAGGTAAAACATGAGATCGAAATAGAGTAAGATAATTGGCTGTTTTCATCACAATCGATATCAGAGGCTTGAACAGAACAGACCACCAACCGCGTTATTTTCATTCAAATAAGCTTGCGTAAAATGTGGCGTATTATCGTTTATATCCGAGCGTGAACTCCAATAGTTTTCTTCCCTAAGAGCACTGGAAATCCGAGATCAGTACCGACGATGGTAATGCTGTAGTCTGCTGTCTTTTCCCGATCTGTATCGCCGACAATGAATACGTACCGTAATCATGAGAAGACTTCACCAGTTTGAAGAAGCAATCAGTTATAATATGACAATAATCCACTGCGGAATACTAGTTGGTAACTTTGAAAAACAAAATGCTGTGATATCTGCTAAAGCATGTCCTGTGATAACAAACGACATAGAAGTCGTTGCGACTTGCGGACTATCACTTCATAAGTCCACACACCAATTATCCTGATTTCACCCTCTGCTACATCCAAGCGAAATAACTTGCGCACTTTATCAGGATTGTGGTCCCCGAAAGGAAAAAAAAAACTACTTCTCTATTTAGGACTTCATTGGCTTTAACTTGCAGTATCAAGGAACCTTTAGGCATATTTTACGGATTGTAATTTGATAGATGCTCTTTTTGACATCAGGTTCGCATATGGCCCAAGTGCGGAGTTGAGAACCACTAAAAAGGGTCGACATTTCACAGTCTTTATTGCGAACATTGTAAAAGGGAAAAGGATACGGTAAATGCTAGACCAAACAGGGCCGTTAACTAAAACTCTCAAATGGAAGACGTAGCCTACACAGCGACTGAAGAGAACCACTAAGAACAAAACGAATATCCCTAGCCTCCAGAGTCATTTGACTCTATTGTCCAATTTCTCGGGCAAGGCGGAATGCCGACAGCGAAGTGTAGCTATGTCGAAGTCTCGACAAACACTGCGACGGAATGAATGGAGTTAAATACTATCACAATGAAATAATTATTAGCTGACACTTGTATATTCACGAGGGGAATTGCCGAATCCGTGGTTGTGACAGGGCCCCCTCTCTAGGCGCCACAGACTTGTGTCCGCTGGAAGTCTCGAATAAGGGATTTAGAAACATAGAAAACCTACAGCACAATACAGGCCCTTCGGCCCACAAAGCTGTGCCGAACATGTCCTTACTTTAGAAATTACCGAGGGTTACCCATAGCCCTCTATTTTTCTAAGCTCCGTGTACCTACCTAAGAGTCCAAGGTGTCCTTCACTGATGCTGGTAGTTAGTGGCATGCTGTGCACTGCCAATATCGGAGCCACAGGCTTCCATGTAGAGACAGAAGCGAGAGCTTACACAGAGGTAGCTTTACCAAGTGACACCGTGAGTCAAATCATTCTCAAAATGAGGACTCTTCGATTGGAGCTAATTCGGCAGCTGCTTCAAGAATAAAACTGACACATAATCTGAATTTATCAAAACAAACTTAAACTTAAACAGAAAGCGCCAGGAAACCGCATTACAAAGAGCGAGTCACTCGAGAAAAACACAAGAAAATCTAAAACCATTAATAACTATTAAGCAACAATTAACCAAATCAGGTGATCTAAAAACCAGAGCCCAAAAGCTCTCTGATGCCCTGAACAGGCCTGAGGGAGTCTTTACAGAGCCCCCTCACTGCAGCTAACACTTGATGGCCTTGGAAGACCCTGAAAACTCGAGATACAGAGAACACCTGGGGAACTTGAGAGAGAGGCATGGGAGCTCGAGAGGCAGGGAGACTTTGGGATCCAGGGAGACTGAGACCTGGGAACCCCAACAGACTGATATCAAAAAGCCCCGGGCGGGGTCGAGAGGGAGGTTTGAGAGTTCTCGAGATGGGGAGATCATTTAAAAATCCTAAACGCATTGAATAAGCCTTGGAAACGATCGGAAAAAGAAAACGCTGGGTACACTGAGAAAAGCCCCGACTAGGAGTTGAGGATGCCATCGTCTACCTGCTGAACCGTGTCTACGCCCACCTCTGCTGGGGGAGAAGCTGACAGCGATGCAGGTGGATGCTTTCCTAGTGTCATGGATTATTGATCACCTGACTGGCAGACCACAGTACGTGTGCTTGCAACACTGTGTTCCAGACAGAATGATCAGCCGCACTGGGGCTGCACAGGGGACTGTCTTGTCTCCCTTTCTCTTCACAATTTACACCTCGGACTTCAACTACTGCACAGTCTTGCCATCTTCAGAATTTTTTGATGACCCTGCCACAGTTGGATGCATCAGCAAGGGAGATGAGGCTGAGTACAGGGCTACGGTAGGAAACTTTGTCACATGGTGTGAGCAGAATTATCTGCAGCTTAATGTGAAAATATACTAAGGAGCTGGTGGTAGACCTGAGGAGAGCTAAGGTACCAGCGACCCCTGTTTCCATCCAGGGGGTCAGGGAGGATTACAAATACCCGAGGATACAAATTGACAATAAACTGGACTGGTCAAAGAACACTGAGGCTGTCTACAAGAAGGGTCAGAGCCGTCTCTATTTCCTGAGGAGACTGAGGTCCTTTAACATCTGCCAGACGATGCTGAGGATGTTCTACGAGTTTGTGGTGGCCAGTGCTTTCATGTTTGCTGTTGTGTGCTGGGGCAGAAGGCTGATGGTAGCAGGCACCAACAGAATCAACAAACTCATTCGTAAGGCCAGTGATGTTGTGGGGATGGAACTGTACTCTCTGACGGTGGTGTCTGAAAAAAGGATGCTGTCCAAGTTGCATGCCATCTTGGACAATGTCTCCCATCCCCTACATAATGTACTGGTTGGGCACAGGAGTACATTCAGCCGGAGACTCATTCCACGGAGATGCAGCACAGAGCGTCATAGGAAGTCATTCCTGCCTGTGGCCATCAAACTTTACAACTCCTCCCTTGGAAGTCAGACACCTTAAGCCAATAGACTGGTCCTGGACTTATTTCCTGGCATAAATTGCACATTACTATTTAACTATTTATGGTTATCTTACTATTTATTATTTATGGTGCAACTGTAAGGAAAACCAATTTCCCCCGGGATCGATAAAGTATGACTATGACTATGAATATGACTATGAAAACTTTAAACCATGAAACTTGAAACCTAGAGAAGAAACCTTTTCAAATTCTGTTCACAGTGTCTCCTCTTTCACAATTTTTCCAATCTGTACCATGACTTTTAACAAGGGGTTAAAAATACTGTTGACAGGGTTACTTTACTTGTATATTTTCACACTCCAGCCAGGGATTAACGTTTGGAGTAGGGCTCTTCCAGAATTTAAACTTGACTTGAATATTGAATCAATTGAAAAGCTTGCTTGAAGCGCTTATTTGTTATGCAGATCTGAGTCACGGGACCACAATGCTGAGAACCTGGGTACTTTTGACTTGAAAAGCTTGGAATGGATACGAGAGAAAATCAAATTAGACTGGAGAAGTTCGGTATGTAGACTCGGGACACCCGGAATGTAGAGTCAGGACATGCACTGAGAGTAGAAGGCACCCTCATCTCAAGCCACCAATGTCAAAACGGCACTGTTCAAACTTTGCTGGGTCCATTATTGGCAAGATCCTTCTGTCACGCTGGAGACAGAAACAAGAGTTCATACAGAGGAATTCGAACGGAACATTGTTGCCTCGACGAATCACTCTGACCAATGAATCTGATGGCCAAGGTCAGCTGCTCTTTCTCTCCGCTGGGTTCACCTTTGCGTGGTCGAGACTTGCTGTCACCAGGTTCGTATATGGCCCAAGTGCGAAGTGAGAGACTCTGAAGAGGGTCGACATTCCACAGATTTTAATGCGAACAGTATTAAAGGGAAAAGAAAACAGAAAATGCTCGGCCAAACAGGGCCGTTAACTGTAACTCTCAAATGGAAAATGCAGCCTGCACAGCAAATGAAAAGAACAACTAAGAATTAAACGAATATCGCTGGATTCCAGAGTCATTTGACTCCATAGTCCAATTTCTCGGGCAAGGTGGAATGCAGGCAGCGAAGCGTAGCTGTGTCGCAGTCTCGATAAATACTACGACGGAATGAATGAAGTTAAATACTATCACAATGAAATAGTAATTAGCTGAAACGTGCATATTAAAGAGCGCAATTGCCGAATCTGCTGCGCTGCCGAATCCGTGGTTGCGACAGTTTTTGCAGACCGGAGCACTGTCTTTCGCATCAAGTACCGTTACGAAAATTTGGGTTGATCCGAATATTTTGGATTCTCTCCGTCAAACGCTGTCAGCATTAGACAGCGAATAGTTTGTTGTTCTCGGTCTAAATCTGGCGCCAATATCAATTCTGGATACAAGTTTATTCGCCATCTGATTGTAATTTCACAGTGAAGTGTTCGCTGTGGCTCAGTTTACAGGATTGAACATTGTTATTACCAGCGTCTGCGTCGTGCGCGAACGGGAGCGGGAAAGTTGCTCCAATCTGCGTCAGTCCTGATATTTCTATGCCAGCTTCTCTTTTCCAGAAGGGAAGTTAATATAATTGACATCCAGAATTGTAAGTTCTAAATCATACAGTTTTAGCGGATTATGGAGTTTAGGCAGGCAGAAATGGTTTTGATGGCACATTCCTCTCTGTTTGTATTTACGGTTCTATAAAATATTGCCTTATTTAAATCCACAGCTACTATAGATACTTTTTAGACGCAGATAAAATCTAAATGTTACGAAATAACTATGATATTTATAAAAACCATAGAAACCATAGAAAAACTACAGCACAAAAACAGGCCTTTTGGCCCTCCTTGGCTGTGCCGAACCATATTCTGCCTAATCCCACTGACCTGCACACGGACCATATCCCTCCATACACCTCCCATCCATGTATCTGTCCAATTTATTTTTAAATGTTAATAAAGAACCCGCATTTACCACCTCATCTGGCAACTCATTCCACACTCCCACCACTCTCTGTGTGAAGAAGCCCCCCCCAACCCATATTCCCTTTAAACTTTTCTCCCCTCACCCTTAACACATGTCCTCTGTTTTTTTTCTCCCCTTACCTCAGTGGAAAAAGCCTGCTTGCATTCACTCTATCTATACCCATCATAATTTTATATACCTCTATCAAATCTTCCCTCATTCTTCTACGCTCCAGGGAATAAAGTCCTAACCTATTCAACCTTTCTCTGTAACTGAGTTTCTCAAGTCCCAGCATCATCCTTGTAAACCTTCTCTGCACTCTTTCAACCTTAACAACAAATGTAGGTCCCCTACAGACAGAAACAGGTGAATTGATTATGTGGAGCAATGACATGGCAGACCAATTGAATAATTACTTTGGTTCTGTCTTCACAAAGGAGGACATAAATAATCTTCCGGAAAAAGTAGGGGACAGAGGGTCCAGTGAGATGGAAGAACTGAGGGAAATACATGTTAGTAGGGAAGTGGTGTTAGGTAAATTGAAGAGATTAAAGGTGGATAAATCCCCAGGGCCAGATGGTCTGCATCCCAGAGTGCTTAAGGAAGTAACCCAAGAAATAGTGGATGCATTAGTGATAATTTTTCAAAACTTTAGATTCTGGACTAGTTCCTGAGGATTGGAGGGTGGCTAATGTAACCACACTTTTTAAAAAAGGAGGGAGAGAGCAACCAAGGAATTATAGACCGGTTAGCCTAACATCGGTGGTGGGGAAACTGCTGGAGTCAGTTATCAAAGATATGATAACAGCACATTTGGAAAGCGGTGAAATCATCGGTCAAAGTCAGCATGGATTTGTGAAAGGAAAATCATGTCTGACGAATCTCATAGAATTTTTTGAGGATGTAACTAGTAGAGTGGATAGGGGAGAACCAGTGGATGTGGTATATTTGGATTTTCAAAAGGCTTTTGACAAGGTCCCACACAGGAGACAGTGTGCAAACTTAAAGCACACGGTATTGGGGGTAAGGTATTGATGTGGATAGAGAATTGGTTGGCAGACAGGAAGCAAAGAGTTGGAATAAACGGGACCTTTTCAGAATGGCAGGCAGTGACTAGTGGGGTACCGCAAGGCTCAGTGCTGGGACCCCAATTGTTTACAATATATATTAATGACTTGGATGAGGGAAATAAATGCAGCATCTCCAAGTTTGCGGATGACACGAAGCTGGGCGGCAATGTTAGCTGTGAGGAGGATGCTAAGAGGGTGCAGGGTGACTTGGATAGGTTGGGTGAGTGGGAAAATTCATGGCAGATGCAATTTAATGTGGATAAATGTGAAGTTATCCACTTTGGTGGCAAAAACAGGAAAACAGATTATTATCTGAATGGTGGCCGATTAGGAAAAGGGGAGGTGAAACGAAACCTGGGTGTCATTATACACCAGTCATTGAAAGTGGGCATGCAGGTACAGCAGGCGGTGAAAAAGTCGAATGGTATGCTGGCATTTATAGCGAGAGGATTCGAGTACAGGAACAGGGAGGTACTATTGCAGTTGTACAAGGTCTTGGTGAGACCACACCTGGAGTATTGTGTGCAGTTTTGGTCCCCTAATCTGAGGAAAGACATCTTTGCCATAGAGGGAGTACAAAGAAGGTTCACCAGATTGATTCCTGGGATGGCAGGACTTTCATATGATGAAAGACTGGATGAACTAGGCTTATATTTGTTGGAATTTTGAAGATTGAGGGCGGATCTGATTGAAACGTATAAAATCCTAAAGGGATTTGATAGGCTAGATGCCAGAAGATTGTTCCCGATGTTGGCGAAGTCCAGAACGAGGAGTCACAGTTTGAGGATAAAGGGGAAACCTTTTAGGACCGAGATTAGGAAAAACTTCTTCACACAGAGAGTGGTGAATCTGTGGAATTCTCTGCCACAGGAAACAGTTGAGGCCAGTTCATTGGCTATATTTAAGAGGGAGTTAGATATGGCCTTTGTGGCTAAACGGATCAGGGAGTATGGAGGGAAGGCTGGTGCAGGATTCTGAGTTGGATGATCAGCCATGATCATACTGAATGGCGGTGCAGGCTCGATGGGCCGAATGGCCTACTCCTGCACCTATTTTCTATGTTTCTATGTTTCTCAATAATATCCTTCCTGTAATTTGGTGACCAAAACTGAACACAATACTTCAGATTCGGCATCACCAATGTCTTGTACAACCTCATCATAACATTTCAACTCTTATACTCAGTACTTTGATTAATAAAGGCCAATGTACCAAAAGCTCTCTTTACGACCCTATTTACCTGTGACGCCACTTTTAGGGAATTTTGTATCTGCATCGGCAGAAATATTGCAATTATACATGCTAATCTTAATTTTTTCGGAAATTGTATAGCTAATATTCTCAAAACTCGAAAGTGTAACATACATGAATACAGTGAAAAGAAAACATGGTATCGTCACAATTGAGTTTTCAGTATTGAGGCCATTCGGGATAAAAATGCAAATACTGCTGCCACGTTAGATACCAAGCGTCTGCGTATAGTTAAGGCGGAAGTTGTTCGTTTCCTGATCGGTCAGGGCGTCAAGGAATATGGAGAGAAGGCACGTTTATGTGGTGCAGTGGGATCCGGAATCAGCCATGATGGAATGACGGAGAAATCTCGATGGACTGAATGGCCAAATTCTGCTCATGTGTCATTTGGTCTAAAATGCTGGAAGAACTTAACAGGTCAGGATGCTCCTATGGAAAGCAGTAAACAGCATCAGGATTAATGAAGGGTCTTGGCACGAAACGTCGATTGTTTCCTCTTTTCCATAGATACTGCCCTACCTGCTGAGCTTCTACAGCATTTTTTGTATTTTGCTCTGGATTTCCAGCATCTGAGGATTTTCTCGTGATTTTGACTGGACATATTGTGCCATGTGCGGTCTCATGGATATCCTAAATAACTCGATCTCTATATATCGATGCTGTAAAAGGTCCTGCCATTTAGTATATACTCTAGCTTTGCATTGACCTCCCAAGATACTGTACATCACTCGGTAAATTAATTTCGCATGCAATTTTCCTGTCCAATTTTCTAATTGACCTATATTTCTGTATAATTTGACGTTCTTCCTGTCTATCACTAAATCTACCATTTTTGTCATCTGCAACATACTAATCACCCCTATTTTCAACCAAATTATTAAAATACTGTATATTACAAACAACGCTGATACCAGCAATGATTTATGGGGAACATCAATGGTGGCAGATTTCCACTCAATATGAGACACCATTCTAAAGCTCGTAAAAAAAAACACTATCACTGTCATATGTCTTCTGATGAGTAAGTCAAAATTGGATCTAATTTAAAAACTCGCCGTGAATCCTATGTGATCTAATATTCTGCACTGTGTTAACTTTGGATAAATCGTCAAATTCTTTACTAAAGTCGCGTAAACGAAGGTCATTCCTCACCTTCACCCGTTTCTCAAAAATCTTAATCAGATTTGTGCGATAGCACCTTCCCTGCGTAAAGTCATGCTGACCACACAACAGAGTCAATGCTTTTCCAAATAATTTACAGCCTACTAATACAAGGTTATCAACGACTATAGGGTTATTAATATAAGCGGAAATCTTAAATCGATTTTTGCATTAGCATTTATCTGGAAGGCGGACAGAAACTCTATAGAAGTGAGCCAAATCAGCATCGACTTCATGGACCCTACACAATTACAGAAGAGGAGGCGTTTGCTGTCTTGAGTCAAATAAGGGTGGAAAATTCCCAGGTCCTGACAAGTTGCTCCTTCGGATCCTGTGGCACATTCCTCTCTGTTTGTATTTACGGTTCTATAAAATATTGCCTTATTTAAATCCACAGCTACTATAGATACTTTTTAGACGCAGATAAAATCTAAATGTTACGAAATAACTATGATATTTATAAAAACCATAGAAACCATAGAAAAACTACAGCACAAAAACAGGCCTTTTGGCCCTCCTTGGCTGTGCCGAACCATATTCTGCCTAATCCCACTGACCTGCACACTGACCATATCCCTCCATACACCTCCCATCCATGTACCTGTCCAATTTATTCTTAAATGTTAAAAAAGAACCCGCATTTACCACCTCGTCTGGCAGCTCATTCCATACTCCCACCACTCTCTGTGTGAAGAAGCCCCCCCTAATGTTCACTTTAAACTTTTCCCCCTTCACCCTTAACCCATGTCCTCTGTTTTTTTTCTCCCCTTGCCTCAGTGGAAAAAGCCTGCTTGCATTCACTCTATCTATACCCATCATAATTTTATATACCTCTATCAAATCTCCCCTCATTCTTCTGCGCTCCAGGGAATAAAGTCCTAACCTATTCAACCTTTCTCTGTAACTGAATTTCTCAAGTCCCGGCAACATCCTTATAAACCTTCTCTGCAGTCTTTCAACCTTATTTATATCCTTCCTGTAATTCGGTGACCAAAACTGAACACTATACTCCAGATTCGGCCTCACCAATGCCTTATACAACCTCATCATAACATTCCAGCTCTTATACTCAATACTTTCATTAATAAAGGCCAATGTACCAAAAGCTCTCTTTACGACCCTATCTACTTGTGACGCCACTTTTAGGGAATTTTATATCTGCATTCCCAGATCCCTATGTTCTATTGCACTCCTCAGTGCCTTACCATTAACCCTGTATGTTCTACCTTGGTTTGTCCTTCCTACGTGCAATACCTCACACTTGTCAGTATTAAACTCCATCTGCCATTTCTCAGCCCATTTTTCCAGCTAGTCCAAGTCCCTCTGCAGGCTCTGAAAACCTTCCTCACTGTCTACTACACCTCCAGTCTTTGTATCATCAGCAAATTTGCTGATCCAATTTACCACATTATCATCCAGCTCATTGATATAGATGACAAATAACAATGGACCCAGCACTGATCCCTGTGGCACACCACTTGTCACAGGCCTCCACTCTGAGAAGCAATTCTCTACCACCACTCTTTGGCTTCTTCCATTGAGCCAATGTCTAATTCAATTTACCACCTCTCCATGTATACCTAGCGACTGAATTTTCCTAACTAACCTCCCATGCGGGACCTTGTCAAAGGCCTTACTGAAATCCATGTAGACAATATCCACTGCCTTCCCCTCATCCACTTTCCTGGTAACCTCCTCGAAAAACTCCAATAGATTGGACAAACATGACCTACCACGCACAAAGCCATGTTGACTCTCCATAATAAGTCCCTGTTTATCCAAATGCTTGTAGATTCTGTCTCTTAGTACTCCCTCCAATAACCTACCTACTACCGACGTTAAACTCACCGGCCTATAATTTCCCGGATTACTTTTCGATCCTTTTTTAAACAACGGAACAACATGAGCCACTCTCCAATCCTCTGGCACCTCACCCGTAGACAGCGACATTTTAAATATTTCTGCCAGGGCCCCCGCAATTTCAACACTAATCTCCTTCAAGGTCCGAGGGAACACTCTGTCAGGTCCCGGGGATTTATCCACTTTAATTTTCCTCAAGACAGTAAGCACCTCCTCCTTTTCAATCTGTACAGTTTTCATGATCTCTCTACTTGATTCCCTCAATTCCATAGACCTCATGCCCGTTTCCTTAGTAAATACGGACGCAAAAAGCCTATTTAAGATCTCCCCCATTTCCTTTGGTTCCGCACATAGCCGACCACTCTGATCTTCAAGAGTACCAATTTTATCCCTTACAATCCTTTTGCTCTTAATATACCTGTAAAAGCACTTTGGATTATCCTTCACTTTGACTGCCAAGGCAACCTCATGTCTTCCTTTAGCCCTCCTGATTCCTTTCTTAAGTATTTTCTTGCACTTCTTGTACTCCTCAAGCACCTGATTTACTCCCTGTTTCCTATACATTTCATACAACTCCCTCTTCTTCTTTATCAGAGTTGCAATATCCCTTGAGAACCAAGGTTCCTTATTCCTATTCACCTTGCCTTTAATCCTGACAGGAACATATAAACTCTGGATTCTCAAAATTTCCCCTTTGAAGGCTTCCCACCTACCAATCACATCTTTGCCAGAGAACAACCTGTGCCAATCCACGCTTTTTAGATCCTTTCTGATTTATTCAAATTTGGCCTTCTTCCAGTTGAGAACCTCAACCCTAGGACCAGATCTATCCTTGTCCATGATCAAATTGAAACTAATCGTGTTATGATCACTGGAACCAAAGTGCTCCCCTCCACATACTTCCGTCACTTGTCCTAACTCGTTTCCTAACAGGAGATCCAATATTCCATCCCTTCTAGTTGGTCCCTCTATATTTCGATTTAGAAAACTTTCCTGAACACATTTTACAAACTCTAAACCATCTAGACCCCTAAGAGTATGGGAGTCCGAATCAATGCATGGAAAATTAAAATCCCCTACCACCACAACTTTATGTTTCCTGCAGTTGCCTGCTATGTCTCTGCAGATTTGCTCTTCCAAGTCTCGTTGACTATTGGATGGTCTGTAATACAATCCCAGTAATGTGGCCATACCTTTCCTGTTTCTCAGCTCCACCCATAAGGACTCAGTGGACAAGCCCTCTAATCTGTCCTGCCTGAGCACTGCTGTAATGTTTTCCCTAACAAGCAATGCTACTCCCCCACCTTTCATTCCTCTGCCTCGATCACATCTGAAACATCAGAACCCTGGAATATTAAGCTGCCAGTCCTTCCTCTGCTGTAGCCAAGTTTCACTAATTGCTATAACGTCATAATTCTACGTGTCAATCCACGCCCTCAACTCACCCGCCTTCCCCGCAATACTGCGAGCATTGAAATATATACACCTCAGATTTTTACCACCACTCACAACCTTTCTATTTGCGAATTTGCTTGAACTTTTAACATCATTTATTTTCACCCCAGCCACACTGTCAGCTCTGGCACTCTGGTTCCCATCCCCCTGCAAATCTAGTTTAAAGCCTCCCCAATAGCACTAACAAACCTCCCTGAAATGATATTGGTCCCCCTGTAGTTCAAGTGTAACCCGTCTCTCTTGTACAGATCCCACCTGCCCCAGAAGAGGTCCCAATGATCCTGAAATCTGAAACCCTGCCCCCTACACCAGTTCCTCAGCCACTTGTTCATCCTCCAGAGCATCCTATTCCTACCCTCACTGGCACCTAGCACAGGTAGCAATCCTGAGATTACCACCGTTGAGGTCCTGCTTTTCAACTTCCTACCAAGCTCTCTATACTCACTCTCCAAATATGATTGAGTTCAACTTGAAATTTGATGGGGAGAAAATAACGTCTCATGTAGCAATATTTCAGTGGAGTAAGGGAAATTACAGTGGTAGGAGAGAGGATTTGGCCAAAGTAAATTGGAAGGAGCTGCTGGCAGGGATGTCAGCAGAGCAGCAATGGCATGCGTTTCTGGCGAAAATGAGGAAGATGCAGGACATATGTATTCCAAAAATGACGAAATATTCAACTTGTAAAATAGTACAACCATGGCTGACAAGGGAAGTCAAAGTTATTGCAAAAGCAAAAGATAGGGTGTACAACATAACAAAAATTAGTGAGAAGATAGAGGATTGGGCAGTTTTAAAAACATTACAGAGGGAAACTAAAAAAAAGTCATTAGAAGGGAAACGATGAAATATAAAAAAATGCTGGCAAATAATATCAAAGTAGATACTAAAAGTTTTTTTCAAATATGTTAAAAATAAAAGAGAAATACGAGTGGATATAGGACCGCTAAAATGAGACAGAATGAATAATAACCTGGGGGGGGGGGGGAGGCAAGGATCTGGCTGATGAACTAAATGAGTATTTAGCCTCAGTCTTCACTGTGGAAGACAATAACAGTATGCCTGATGTTGTAGTGTGTGAAGGAAGAGAAGTTGGTGCGGTTAGTATTACAAGAGAGAAGCTACTCAAAAAGCTGAAAGAGCTGAATTACATAAGTCACGCATACCAGATGAACTACACCCCAGAGTTCTGAAACAGGTAGCGTTAGAGATTGTGGTAATATTAAAAATGATCTTTCAAAAATCATTGGACTCTGGCATGGTGCCAGAGGACTGGAAAAATTTAAATGGTGCTCCACACTTTAATAAAGGAGGAAGGCATCAGAAAGAAAATTATAGACCAGTTAGCCTGACCTCAGTGGTTGGGAAGATGTTAGTGTCAATTGTTAAGGATGAGGTGATGGAGCACTTGGTGACACAGAACAAAATAATACAAAGCTAGCAGGATTTCCTTCAGGGAAAATCCTGCCTGACGAACCTGTTGAGATTCTTTGAGGAGATTACAATCAGGATAGATAAATGAGATGCGGTGGATGTTGCATATTTGGACTTTCAGAAGGCTTTCGACAAGGTGCCACACATGAGGTTGCTTACCAAGTAAATAGCCCGTGATATTATAGGAAATTTACTAACAAGGTTAGAGCATTGGCTGATTGGTATGAGGCAGCGAGTGGGAATAAAAGGAAGCTTTTCTGGTTGGTTGCCAGTGACTAGTGTTGTTCCGCAGAGGTCAGTGTTAGGACTACTTCTTTCTATGTTGTATATAAATGATTTAGATGATGGAATAGATGGCTTTGTTGCCAAGTTTTCAGATAATACGAAGATTGGTGGAAGAACAAGTAGTGTTGAGGAAACAGGTGGGATGCAGAAGGATTTAGACAGATTAGGAGAATGGGCAAGAAAGTGGCAAATAAAATACAAAGTATATGGTCATGCACTTTGGTAGTAGAAATAAATGTGCGGTCTATTTTCTAAGCGGTGAGAGAATCCAAAACATTGAGATGCAAAGCTTCTTGGGAGTCCTTGTGCAGAACACCCTAAAAGTTAACTTGCAGGTTGATTCGGTGGTGAGGAAGGCAAACGTTATGTTAGCATTCATTTCAAGAAGTCTAGAATAAAAAGCAAGGATGTGATGCTGAGGATTTACAAGGAACTGGTGAGGCCCCACCTTGAGTATTGTGAACAGTTTTGGGCCCCTCATCATAGAAAAGATGTGCTGGCATTGGAGAAGGTCCAGAGGAGGATCACAAGGAAGATTCCAGGAATGAATGGATTATCATACGAGAAACGTTTGATGGCTCTGGGACTGTACTTGTTGGAATTCAGAAGGATAAGGGCGGATGTCATTGAAACCTTTCGAATGTTGAAAGGCCTAGAGAGAGTAGACGTGGGAAGGATATTTCCTATGGAGGGACAAGAGGGCACAGCCTCAAGGTAGAGGGGCGTCCTTTCAAAACAGAGATGCGGAGAAATGTATTTGTGGAATTTGTTGTCACATGCAGCTGTGAAGACCAGGTCGTTGGGTGCATTTAAGGCAAAAGTTAATATGTTTTTGATTGGACATGGCATGAAAGGTTACGGGAAGAAGACCGGGAACTGAGTTTGAGGAGCAGAAGAAAAAAGGATGAGTCATGATTGAATGGCGGAGCAGACTCGATGGGCCAGATGGCCTAATTCTGCTCTTATGTCGTACGGTCTTATTATCGTCAATCTCATCCGGACTTTCTCCTGTGGTCGAACATTATTTCTTCGATATAGGTCACTAAACTGCTCACAATACCCAAAATGCGGTATAACAAATGCCTTATAAATTCTCACCATTACAGGGACACAGAAACTGAAATTTTGGAACCAGGTCTCAAACAAGAGAAAGCTTCCCTTTAAAAAAAAGTAATAATGGTTTCAATAGCATAGCTCCAGCCCTTTTACGTCTCGCTAAACTCTATTTATTTTATTTCCATTATATTCTCCGGGTAGCTATTTGTAATGTCACGCAGTGCATTAATCAATTAACTTCCACAATTTTTGAAATGAAGACTCTGACTTTCTTACATTATTTATCCCAATAATTCATTTCATTAGCTGCATCAGCGTCCAATATCCCTGTTGCGTGTAATTCTGTTCACTTGCTTATGTTTTAATATTATGTTCCAGTAAATACAATTCTTGGACAACATATCGCCATTACATCATATCTAGTTCAATTTAGATACGGTTATCATTGCTTAGTTCTCTACCAGGAATGTTATAAACACATAGATTAACTACGAAATTACTCTTGGATTGTTGAACTAATGATTTGATCGGATTGATATCATGTTGTCATCTTCTGCGTGCTTAGTCCGGGGCTGCACTCGCTTTACACTTCGGGCTGTGTGGCCCAGCACAACTCTATGCCATATTCAAGTTGCTGACGACACCGTTATCCTAGGCCGAATCAAATGTGGTGATGAACCAAACATATAGGAGGGAGATTGAAAATCTGGCGGAGTGGTACCAAACCAACTTTCTCTTACTCAATGTCAGCATGACCAACTGGCTGATTATAGAATTCAGGAATAGGAAACCGGAGGTCCGTCAGTCAGTCCTCATCGGGCGATCGGGGTGGAGAGAGTTGGCAACTTTAAATTCCCAGTTGTTGGTATTTCAGGGGGCCTGTCCTGCTGAACAAAACTGCAATTACGAAGAAAGCACGGCAGCGCCCTCTTCTTCCTTAGGAATTTGGGGAGATTCGGCATGGCATCTAAAATTTTGACAGACTTTGATAGCCATGTGGTGAAAGGCATATTGACTGGCTGCATCGCAGCCTACTTGGAAACACCAATGCCCTTGAACGGAAAACCTTTTAAAAAAGCAGCGGATACGGCCCAGTGCATGACGCGTAAAGCCCTCCCAACCAAAGAGAATATCTACAGAAAACTGAGCCGCAGGAAGGCAACATCCATCATCAGGCGCCCTTATCACCCAGAACATGATCGCTTCCCGCTGTTTCCATCATGAAGAGGGTACAGGAGTCTTAGGACTCACACCACTGTGCTCAGGGACAGCTACAGCACCTTCAACGATCAAGCTCAAGTACCAGAGGTGATAACTTCCCTCAACTTCATTTGCCCCATCATTGAAATCTTCGCTCAACCATTCACTCGCTTTCAAGGACTCTTTATTGCATGTCCTTCATACAGTATTTATTGCGCATTCATGTATTATTATTTTTTTTCTTTTGTATTTTAAGTTTGTTCTCTTCTGCACTCTGGCTCAACGGGTTTTATTGATCTTGTTGTAATTATTCTACAGATTTATTCAATATGACTATGAGGAAATATTTCTCAGTGTTGTATATGGTGACCTATGTGTACTTTGATAATAAATTTACTTTGAACTTTGAGCTTTTCTGTCACAGTCTGAATTAAACCACAACACATGGAACAGTCTGCCCAAAAGCCACGTATGAGACTTAGAACGAATTATAAAATCAAGTCCCTTTGGCTTAGTACGTCCATGCGGAGGTCCTGCTCCAACATTCCCTTTTTCTGAGTCCACCTGCTCTATTAACAAATTTGCGAGCCCATGTGTACATTTCTCATGATTGTAAGACTATTAGTCGCAGAACTGATGTCTAGTATTATGTATTCTGGGTACAGAGTGTGGGTTTACTCAAGCTTTTACGACATATTTACCGTGTCTATGGCCTGTTTTTTTTTACCGTGCCCATGGCCTGATCTCCATCAAGTTACAGTTTTGCTTGCACTGTCGTAACCATATGTTATAATTATGTGTTTTTTTTGTCAGTTTTTTAGTCTTGGTCTGTCTTGTGTTTCTGTGATATCACACTGGAGGAACATTGTATCATTTCTTAATGCATGCATTACTAAATGACAATAAAAGAAGACTGCATGTCCTCATAATCTAATATTACCAAAAGTTATTTAAGAGAGTCATTGTTATTTAAGAGATGAATTTTCAGTTGTACCTTGGAACACATAGCTGAATTCTCAAGGGTAAAGCTATGGCTTTATTTTAAGTGAAGGTATTTTTTAGCCAACCATTGGGGCATTTTAGTTAGAGTCCTCTGTTACTAATCATGAACCATAATTATTGTATTACTGTACCGCACTCCTTAACGTACTTGGTGAAAATTTTAAAAAGGTTTAGACGCATTTTAATAATACAGAACTTACCTGGTGAAATCCACTTGAATCCTTATTCGAAGAGTTTGATGACTTTATACGTGTTTCAGGTACACATGGACCATTCGTATTACATATCGTGGGGGCGGAAGAATTATGCGACGTTAAGAGCATGAAGTCACTCATAGTTGGATCTGAACAGACTTCATAACGAAATGGTTTCGAGACAACCTCCCCTTGATACACTTCCAAATAATTGTGTTGTATTTGTAGATTCGTGCTAGCTTTTTGAACCGCATGAAACGACTCTGCCCTCGAGAATTTTGACCCTTTCCAACAAAGGTTATTCTCAATCCTATCTTTCTGCACTTTAATGCCAAGGATTATAATAGCCACAAAGAAAACCAAGGAGGCTGAGCCAAATGCGATAATCAAATAAAACTTCAAATCATATTGCCACCGCCCAGGGATTTGAAATCTGCCGGGAATGGATGGTTTGTCTGCATAATCGTCTTGTACTAATACATTGATAGTGACAGTAGATGAAAGAGATGGAGTTCCATTGTCCTTTACCACAACTGCAATTGATTGTTTGGAGGGATCTCTACGCAGAAAACGACGGATGGTCCAAATTTCTCCTGTTTCGTGAGCCACGGTAAAAAGGCTCTTATCTGTGGGCAGCTGAAGTTGATAGAAAAGTTGCGCATTTTGGCCAGAATCGGCATCAGTGGCTGTCACTTTTGCCACTAAATAACCAGAATCTGCAGACCTCGGTATTGTCTCTTCAGTTACAGAATCTTTATTTGGCAGAGGTGACGCGATCAGAGGAGCATTGTCATTTTGGTCGATGATGATCACTTTAACAGTAACGTTATTACAGAGAGGAGGAATTCCCTCATCCCTTACCTGAACATGGATTTGAATTTGTTTCAGTTCTTCAAAATCAAAAGATCTTTCAGCAAATATCACACCACTTGCAGCGTTCAATGAGACGAAATTTGACGTAGGCAAACCTTGCACCAACTTATCCAAAATAGAAAATGTCATTTGACTATTTTTATTGGAATCTGGATCGACGGCCGACACGGAACCAATTGAAACTCCCACAGCATTATTTTCTCTGACATACATTGTGAAGGAATTCTGAGTGAAACGTGGAGCATTATCATTTATGTCTGTGACAAGAACATGGACAGTCTTGCTGGACGACAGTGGAGGGGAGCCTGCATCGGTGCATGTAATGGTAATGTTGTACTCTGGCACACTTTCACGGTCTAAGTCGCCGTGCGTGACTAACGTGTAGAAACTACTTAAGGAGGTGTTAAGCTTAAATGGAATAGCGTCGTTGATTTGGCAAAGAATATCTGCCGGATTTCTAGAATCTCGGTCTGAAACTTTGAGAAAAGCTATCGCAGAATCCGTGCTAATATTCTCAGGAACAGTGCTCGACATAGTCTTTATCATTATTTCAGGACTATTATCATTAACATCTTTAACCATTATCACAATCTTACAATATGCTAACAATGGATGCGGGCCTCTATCTTTGGCCTGCACTGTAATCTGATAAATTTGGATTTCTTCAAAATCCACGTTACCAGTTACTGTAATGTCTCCGGTTGAGGAATCCAAGCTAAATACCTTCCGCACTTTTTCTGGAGTGTCATTATTGAAAGAATATTCTATTTTACCGTTTAATCCTTCATCCAAATCCACCGCAGTTACTTTCGCTATTAATGTATTATGGAGGATATTTTCAGTAATTGAAATTTCTTGCACGTTCTGTTCACAAACTGGGGCATTATCATTCATATCAACAACAGTAATTTTAATTTGACTGGTCCCAGTCTTCTGGGGATGCCCTTCATCAAACGCGGTAAGTATTAACTGATAAGTGGCTTGCTGCTCTCTGTCCAGCGATTTCTCCAACATCAGTTCTAGGTTGCCACTGTCTTCGCCACCTGGTTGAAATTTCAAACCAAAGTGCCCGTTGGGGTTCAGTTGGTAAGACCGAACACCGTTGGTTCCCGCGTCCCGGACTTGCGCGCTCGGGAGAGGGAATGACGTTCCTACAACAGTCATTTCGGAGATTTCAAGATTTAACTCACTTCTCGGGAAAACCGGTTCATTGTCATTTACATCGAGAATCTCAATTTCTACACCATGTAGCGTTAGCGGATTTTCCAGCACAACCTCCAGTATCAATACGCACGTGAGGCTTTGTTCGCAGAGCTGCTCGCGGTCTATCTTTTCCTTTATGAAGGGAGATCCTGTGTTTATGTTCACATCGATATATTGCGTTTTGCTCTCGGACAATATCTGTAATTTTCGCTCCGTTAGAAATTTTGCATCTATTCCGAGATCTGCGGAAATATCTCCGACAAAGGCTCCAATATCCAGTTCTTCGGGGATTGAGTAGTGGATTTTCTTACAGATTAAATCCGAAACAGATACGAGCAACAGATACAAAAACTGCCATTGTCTTAATTGATTGTACATTAAGCTTGCCATTGCGGAACAAACTATCGAAATATAAATACCTTAATATTACGGCGAAAACTGCATTTTTCCATAAAATAGTTTGCAGCACAAGTATTGTATATTTTTAGTACGATAACCACAGAAAATCTTCCGAGTCTTTGCGTCCTTCTTTCAAATGCGGATGAAGGCACTGCCGGAAAGGCTGCTGTATGTTCTTTCCACACTGCACAGTACATGGAGTTGGGGGAGGGTTGCTGGATCGCTAGCCACATATTAAAATCTCATTGGTAGACAGCGACACAAAGAGACTGGGCCAATAATAACAGGAAACTATCTTAAAGCAATGGTGCCTCTACTGAACATCAGAAGAATTGCGTTCTTCATTTTCTGTTGTGCAACTTCAATTAGTTCTCCTACATTATTTTCTGAAATACTATTATTATTTTTCAGTGGTGAATATTTGTCCTGTGACCTTTTTAGTTTATTAGTGTTCATTGCGTGCAAGTTTTTTCTTTCCTTTTGTTTTGTTTTCGTATTTCCATTCTCTTTTCGAACAAATGTGCAGCAGTACGTAAGTGACAAAGAGGTCATCATAACATTCGTAGGATAACCAGATTTGGTCAAATCAGAAAAGTAGGTAATGGGACAATACATTGAACAGATACAGAAGCACTAAAAACAGGAGAACGAATCTATCATTTATTTCAATAGACTTGCTCCAACTTTCAACGTATCCAATTCAGCACCGTGTTCTACTTGTATTTATAACCGTGGATCCATACATTAGTAAGAATTGATTCTTGCATGGATATATTTTATCTCTTTTCCACTGATGACTACAATAAAAAGATCCCAACGTTCATAAAAGCCTGGGTGAAAACATTTCTTCTGATCTCAGTTTTAATTGACATGCTCAGAATCTTCGTCTACATTCTGCACCTATTGACAATCTGTCGGTTTTAATGTAAGTTATTTAATCCCATAACTAAAGGACCATTGAATTGATGCGTCTTATAACGAAGTCACTAATAGTGGAATTCTTCCAAACAATCTTTCGAATTGTTTGCAAGCTGGGAAATCCACTGCTTCCTTAATGGAACCTGACTGAAGTGCGAAAAATGATATTGATCAGCTACTTGATATTCAGATGTGATCTCCGGCAATATCTATGTAGTGTGTAATTTGGAAATATAATTTGCCTTAGCAGTGATGAATTAAGCAGATACGTTTACTTTTCAGAAACTCTTCCATCAGTCAAATTACTGGAGGCTCTCATCAGTGTCCTCTTTCTCCGATCTTGAAAGGTTTGCAAAAGGAAAGCATGACCAAGTATTCTTTACGTGATGTACGCAAGTGTACTCAATTACCAATGTTTAGACTATTTATAGAAAATGGAATATCCTATCAGGAGACGAACCTCCTTCAAATTCCTTCAGCCCCTGATACCAATAACATATTGATTGTACAATGATAGCTTGAAGCTGTTGGTGATAGTAGGACTTTGAGAAAGAACTTCGCCCCACACCACCTGCTCTTAAGGGTGAGGAATGCATCGATTTGATTGTCGTCTGAGCCACACTGCGCCAAATTTCTTTGTTATTGTAAATGTGAGACATCACTCAATCTCATCAAGAACCTATATGGACTCCTTTACTAAGTGACTGGATTCTATTCAAGTGTGTTGATTTTGCAACTTTACTACATTGAGAACGGGAATGTATTTTTCGCTCTCAATTTCTCTGGACTCGGAGATGTATCAAGGTAATTGATTACACTAGAGCTACGAACTTGTTGGATTGTCCGTGTTTTCTCTAAAGATTAGTATTTAAAAACGGCGGAGCCTGGAAATGAAGAAAAACAACTGAATGGTGAAAACTCTCAACATGACGGAATATATGAATTTACAGGAAACAGAATGGACCTTTCTTGTCAAATACCCTTTGTCGGACGAAGATTGGAAGGATTTTCATTTTGCACCTTTATTTACTTTTCTCTTATCATGGATGCTGTCTGACCTCCTGAGATTATTTTGGATTTTCTTTTCCTATTGAGTACATTGACTGATTCTGCAGGATAGCCATTTCCTAATCTGCCATAAGCATGATCAGACAGTAATAATGACTGAAACCGGCTCTTTGGTATAACAGGTCAATGGCAACCAGAGCATCCTCCTTCTGGTCCCAGCTACCCGCATTCAGCCAATAACCCAACAAGACTTTTTCCTCTATTGCCTAGAATTCATGTGAGGAAGAAGCTAAAATCAGATAAGACACAGGAGCAGGATTAAGTCATTCGGGCCATCCAGTCTGCTCCACCATTCCATCAGCTGGCTTATTATCTCTCCCAACCCCATACTCCTCTTCTTCCCGTAACTTTCGACATCCTTACTAATCAAGAACCTTATCAACCATCGCTGTAAGTATAGGCAATTACTTATCTACACGGCCGGGTGTGGCAAGAACTCCTTAGATTCGATTCTCTCTGGTTAAAGAAATTCCTCCTCCAACTCTCTCTATTCTGAGGCTGTTTCCTCTGGTCTTGAACTCCTCCAGAATAGGAAAAATCCTCTATATATGCACCCCATCTGGGCGTTTCACAGTTAAATATGTTTAAATGGGACATCTCCCCTCCAGCACCCCCAATCCCAGGTTCTTCAAAATTCCAGAGAGTATAGGTCCAGAGCCATGAAACTCTCCTCACACATTAAACCTTCCATTCCAGGAAACATTTTCATAAATATTTTATGCCTCCTCTCCAATGCCAACACGACTTTTCTTAGATAAGGGGCCCAAATGTGCTCGCAATACTCCAAGTGTAGTCTTACTAATGCGTTATAAAGACAAATAAGCTATTTACACAATAAGACCTACCTCTCCACCTATCTTCCTATCGTCCGTAGACCTCCAAACATCCATCAATTCTGTCATCGAAATCATTGACATATAAAATGACAAGATGTGTTCCCAACACTGCTTTGTGGAACACAGCTAATTACCGACAACCTACCAGAGAAGTACCCCTTATTCCCACTCTTTGCTTCCTGCCCGTCAGCCAATCTTCTATTCATGCTGGTGTCTATCCTGCAATACCATACATTCCTATTTTATTCTGCAAGCTCATGCGTGGCACCTCCACAAAGGCCTTTTGAAAATCCAAGCAAACAGTATCTCCTGTTTCGCCTTTGTCTATCCTGTTTGTTATTTCCTCAAAGAGTTCCATAGTTTTATTGAAGCAAGATTTCACCTTAAGGAAACCATACTGTGTTTGGCCTGTTTTATTACGCGGCTTCAAGTACCTGAAATCTCATCCTTAATAACGATCTCCCGCATCTCCACTACTGAAACAGGCTATCTAGCCCATAATTCCCTTTATGCTACTTCCCTGCCTTCTTAAAGAGTGGAGTGACATTTGAAAGTTTCAAGTCCTCCGAAGCCATTACAGAATCTAGCAATTCTTTGAAAATCATTACTATTACCTCCACAATCTCTTCAGCTACATCTCTCGAAGGGCCGAATGGCCTACTCCTGCACCTGTTGTCTATTGTCTATTGTCTAACACTAGTCTGTGGTCCATCTCGACCAGAGACTTATCTCCCTCCACACCTTTCAGCTTCCTTCTATTTCGCAATGGCAACTTACGCTCACTTCTGCTCCCTGACACTCTAGATCGTCTTGCATACTGTTACTGTCTTCCATAGTGAAGACTACCGCAAAGTGCTTCATAAGTTCGTCCGCTATTTATTCGTGCTCCCCCACCCCTCCAGTTGGTACTTCAGCACCGTCATTTTACAGCGGCCCGTTTTCTACTCTTGTCTATTTTTTTTTAAATCTTTATAAACCTGGGAAAAAAACATTTCGTATCCTCTTATATGCTATTGGCTACGTTCATACTTCATTTTTCTCTTTCTGCCGATTTATTTCCTGCTGTTGCTTATTAATAGTTTCCCAGTCCTCCAACTTCTTACTAACTGTGCTATATTATATACTTTGTCACTTGCTTTTATGCTGTCTTTGAGTTCACTTGTCAGCCACGTTTGCGTCATCCTACTGAAGAATAATTGTTTATCGTTGTGATGTATTTCTCCTATGCCTTCTGATTTGCTTCCAGCCCTTGCTGTTCTGCTGTCATTCCTGCAATTGTCCCCTTCCAGTCAACTTTGGCCAGTTGCACACTCATGCTTCTGTAATTCTTTTTCCAACACTGTAATACTGACATATCTGACCTTAGCTTATACCTCTTAAAATGCAGGGTAAATTTTATCGTACTATGATCACTGCCTCCTAAGGGTTCCTTTACCTTAATTGCAGAAGAAAATCTGGTACACTGCACAGCACCCAGTCCAGAACTGACTTTCCCCTGGTTGACTCAACAACAACCTACTTTAAAAAGGCTCTCGTTGCCATCCTACAAATTACCTCTCTTGGGATCTAGATCCAAAGAGATGTTTCTAATCTACCTGCATATTGAAAATCCTTTTGTATTACAATGTATCATCATTACAGTGGAGTAAAAACAACTATAAAAGCATGAGCGAACAGTTGTACTATGTTGATTGGAAGGAGATACTAGCAGGTATGACGATCACTTTGGAAGACAAAGTATTCTAAAAGGATAATAATGGAGGTTAAAATTTGATAAGTGCTTCTGACAATTGAAGTCAACAACATCTACAACACATGGCTAACAATGGGTGTTAAAGATAGTATAAAGGCAAAACAGAGGGCATAAAACATAGCAGAAGTTAGTGGGAAGCTAGAAGACTAGGAAGATTGTTTTAAAAAATCAAAAAGGATACCAAAAGATTTATTTCAAATATATTAAGAGTAAATAAAAGAGGAGAGTGGATAAAAGAGGCCCGCTGGAACATAACTCTGGAGAAGTAGTAATGGAATACGAATAAATGGCGGAGGAACTCAGTAAGTGTTTTACGTTAGTCCTCACTGTGGAAAACACCACAATATGACAGAAATTGAAGAGTGTTAGGGGGCCGAGGTGATGGCAGTTGTTATAAATAAAGAGGAGATGCTTGGAAAGCTGAAAGTTTCGAAGATAGAAAAAGTCGTCTGGACAAGATGGACTATACACCAGGCTCTGAACGAGGTAGCCGAAAATATTATGGAGACATTATTGGTGATCTTTCAATATTCACCTGTTTCTGGATTTTTTTCTGGAGGGTTGGAAAATTGCAATGTCACTCCACTCTTTAAGAAGAGAGGTTACAGCAGAAAGGAAATTTTAGGCCGTTAACCTGACTTCAGTGAGTGGAAAGATGTTATACAGAAACATAGGAAACCTACAGCACAATACAGGCCCTTCAGCCCACAAAGCTGTGCCGAACATATCATTACCTGAAAAATTACCTAAGGTTACCTATAGCCCTCTATTTTTCTGAGCTCCAGGAATCTCTTAATAGACCCTATCATATCCACCTCTACAACCGTCGCCGGCATCCCATTCCACGCACTCACCAATCTCTGCGTAAAAAAAAAACTTACCCCGATGTCTTCTCTGTACCTACTTCCAAGCACCTTAAAACTGTGCTCTCTCGTGCTAGCCATTTCATGCCTGGGAAAAGCCTTTGACTATGCTCACGATCAATGCCTCTCATCAGCTCATACCCTTATGTTGGAGTCCATTATTATGGATGAGGATTCAAGCTACTTGGTGGCACATAATAAAACATACCGATCTTCCTTCAGGAGAAAATATGCTCGAGAAATCTGTTAGAATTCTTTAAGGAAGTAACAGGTAAAATAAAAAACAGTAAATGTTGTTGACATGGATTTTCAGAAGCACTTAGTCAAATTGCCGCACACGAGGCTGCTAAGCAAGGTAGGAACCCATGGTATTACGGGAAAACTAGTTGCAGGGATAAAAAAAATGGGTGACTGGCAAGAGGCAAAGACTAAAAATAAAGGGGAACTTTTTTGGTTGGTTGCTGTTGATTTGTAATCCGCAGGAGATGATGTTCCTTCCCCTTTTCCCCACGCTATATGTGAATGATTTAACTGACGGATTTGATTACTTTGTGACCAGTTTGCTGGCGATAACAAGATAGATGTAGGAGCAGGTAGTGTTAAGGAAGCATGAAGTCTTCAGAAGGACTCAGACAAATGAAAAGAGCAGGAGAAGATGTGGCAGATGGAATATAGTGCAGGGAACGGTATGGTCATGCATTTTGGTAAAAGGAATACATGGGTAGACTATTTGCTAAAGAAGGAGAAAGTTCAAAATTAGAGGTGCAAATGGACTTGGGAAGGTGCGAGGAGGCCGGGAGGCTTCGTCGCAGCATTCCATAAAGATTAACTTGGAAATTGAGTCGGTGTTGTCACATACCCCGTGACGGGTTAAAGAACCAACAAAAATGGAAAACAGCTACAGTCTGGTATTGGTGTTAACATAAGCTATTTTTATTAGTAACTACATAATACAGTCATATACAACGGGATAAATCAAACAGGTTAGCAGTGTTACGTGTACATATGTGTGCAAATATAACTCCCAAACTATTGAGCTTCGGGGAAACAAGGCTTAGAGTCTTGAGATGGTAAAGTATGGAAGTTCATTTCAGTTCGTGGTATTCAGTTGTGCAGTGATGGAGAGAGATATTTGTAATCCAGGGTAAATATCGACAGAAGGCAATTACGTCGATATTCCACAGATTCCACGACAGCAATACAAAATAACAATAGTAGTAGGTTTTATCTCCGAAGTTGTTCCATTCCACACACGAAGTATCACCAACAGTGACCTTCAACGAATATCCTTTCAACACAAGTGGTACCACACCCGAATTCAGCTGCAGGTCATTCCAAAGTGGTGGCCACAGGATACTCAAACAGAATCCACATATGGATTATCACCAACAGTAGCTTAGCACGAAGGGGACCCTCTTCAAGGTAACTAAACCCAAACACACAACGTGATAGCCACTTATCCAGTTCCACCACATACGAAATAACTCCAACAGTGATTTGCCACAGGGATGCCTTTCTTCAGTGAAATGCCACGCCCACACAAGGGTAAAACACAAGTGGGATTCACAAAGGTACTCCCCTCACTAGAGAACCCACTTCTGTGGATTAACTACGTGACAGTCACACCTTTGTATTCGAATGGAACTCAAACTCACATTCACGGGCTACAGAGGAGAGAGTCCAAACAGTGACCTCTTTGTCACTAGGTTTCTTCTGTTTCAAACCTTCCTCTCCCCTGTTCTCTTCCTTTAAAGTCACCGAATGTGACCACAAAGTAGGATACAGTCTTCTGTGGGTGAGTTATCAACCCAGGCGAGGGTTGCAACACGAATAACTTCCCAACGGTCACACCTTTTCCACACTGCGAGAGCCACTGATCGATCCTCCTGATCGATCCTTCAAAAAAAAAACATCTTTCTGTGGGCACAATAAAACTCATCCAGTGTCCAAAACCATGCGTCCCTGTCTGTCTACCAGCTGACCTTCCATTTATCTCACCATGCTGAACACCAGCTGTCCATCAAGTAGTTCCACCCTTCTCTCTCTGTAGGAACACAGAAGCTGGCAGTGTACTTACAAAAGTGTAAAGACGCCGCAGAGAAACCATAACACCATCTCAAAGCAGTCTTCGCCTCTCTCTCTCTTAATAACAAGGTGCTTGTGTTGATCAACTCTCTCTCTCTCTTTAAAGGTATATTCCATAAAAAATGACCCCTAGTGGTACATACCAGTGTTCAGGAAGCAAATGCAATGTGAGATAAACAGATCTTTTGGCATATCTAATCTGTGCCGAACCCTTGATCTGCCCATCAGTCCACACCCAGAGCGTAGCTCTCCATGCCCCTCCCATCCATACGCCTATCCAAATTTCTCTTAAATGTTGAAATCGAACCTGCGTTCAGTACTTTCGCTGGCAGCTCGTTCCACACTCTCACCACTCTGAGTGAAGAAATCCCCCTCATGTTCCCTTTAAATATTTCACCTTTCTCCCAGATCTTCAGTTTCTAGTCTTTCCCAAGCACAATGGAAAAAGCCTGCTTGCACTTAGTCTATCGATACCCTCATAATGTTGTATGCCACTATGAAATCTACCCCTCCCCCTATTCTCCTTGGCTCAGGAGATTAAATGCCTAAACAATTCGACCACTAACGTATAATCCTTTCCCATCCTTGTCAATTTTCTCTGCACTCTTTCAAACTTATTGACATCTTTCCTGTAGGCAGGTTACCAAATCTGTGCACAATACTCCAAAGTCGGACTCACCAACGTCTTATAAAATTTCGATGTAACGTGCTAACTCCTGTATTCAAAACATTGATTTATGAAGGCCAATGTGTCAAGAGAATTCCTAACGACGCTATCTACCTGCGACTCCACGTTTAAGTCATTTTGGATCTGCATTCCCAGGTCTCCCTGTTCTACCGCACCCCTCAGTGCCCTGATGCTCACTATGTAAGTACTACCTTGGTTTGCACTCCCAGAGTGCAACACCTCACATTTTTTCTGCATTAAAATTCCTCTACAATATTTTTCAGCCCATGTTTCCATCGGGTCCGGATCCCGCTGTAATCTTTGACTGCATTTCTTTCTGTCAGATACGACCCCAATCTTTGGTATTATCTGGAAATCCAGTTTACAGCATTATCATCCAGATCGTTGATATAGCTGACAAGCAACAACATAACCAGCACTGATACCTACGACACACCATTAGTTGCATAACTCCTCCTGAGCAGCAACCATCCGCTATCATTATGTGGTTTCTCCTGCGAAGCAAATGTCTCATGCTATTGACTATCTCAGCTTGAATGCCAAGCGACTAAACATTCTTGACCACCCTGCCACACGGAAGCTTGCCAAACATGCCAAGGGCCTTGTAGAGAACTTCCACTCTCCTGCTTTCATCAGGTTTATTGGTTTTTCCTCTGAACCTCCATAATATTGGTGAGACACGACCTATTACATACAAAGCGACTTTGACGATCCATAATCACTCACTATCGAAATATATATACCCTGTAGTTAAAATACGTTCCAAGTTACCAACTACTGTCGTGAGGTTCGCGAGTTTATAATATAGATGACCTAACAGCCCGCCTTGTTCTTAGACCCTGCCTAAACAATGGAACAACCTTAGCTGTCATCCAATCTTCGGCAAACTCACCTGTGGCTGAGCTCGGTTTATGTATCTCTGCTAGCGTCCGTGCATTTTCTGCACTAACCTCTCACAGAGCCCTGGGGTTTTATTCACTCTAACTTGTCTCAATACATTAAATACCTCCTCTCTGTAATCGGTTTAGGGTCCATGATCCCACATGCTGTGCCTCAATTCTTTGGACTTTGTCCCACTCCCTAGTAAATACAGATACAAAAAAAAAGAACATTTAAGATCTCCCCCATCTCCTATGGTGCCATGCATAGATGACCACATGGTTATCCAGAAGACCAATTTTGTGCTTTTCTCTCCTAATATATTTATAGATTGTTCTTCAACTTGTCTGTTAGAGCAACCTTTTGCTTTCTTTATTACTCCTACTTCCTTCTTCAGTGTTCTCTTGCCTTTCTTATAATGCTCAAGAACATCGTTTGGTACTTCCTGCCCATTCCTGCTAGGCACCTCCTTTTTTGTTTTGATGTGTGCCTCAATATCTCTCGAAAACCAGGGCTTCCTAAACCTGCTATCCTCTTCCTTTATTCTGATAGGAACATACAAATTCTTAACCCTCAAAATTTCACTTTTGAAATCCTCCCACTTCCCAGTTACATATTTGCTAGAAAAAAAAACGTGTCCCAATCCACACTTGTCAGATCTTTTTTGTTATCTTCAGAATTAGCCCTTCTGCAATTTAGAATCTCAAATTGAGGCCCAGACCTATACTTATCTATAATTATCATAAATCTAATCGCATTTCGATCAGCAGATGCAAAGTCTTCCCCTACAGAAGCTTCTATCGCCTGCCGTATCTCTTTCCCTAGCATGAGATCTGGCATTGCAATCTTTCTGGATGGGACCTCTATCCATTAAGGAAAATTTCCCGAACACATTTGACATACTCTTTCCCTTCTTGACCGCTTAGATTAAGATTGTTCTAGTCAATATATGGAAAGTTAAAATTAGCAGCTACCACAAGCTCTATGAACTTTCTAGAAATTTGCTCCTCTTAATCCACAGACAGTTGGGTTATCTATATGGTAATCTCATTAACTTGGCCAGGCCTTTCTTATTCCCCAGTTATGAGTCCTTTAGAGAGGACTGGAAGGGTGCAATGCTAAGGCTTTATAGGGCATTGTCCAGACCTCACTTGGAGTATTGTAGGCAGCTGTTGGGCCCCTTATCGAAGAAAAAATGTACTGCTATTATGAAGTTTCCAGAGAATATTCATGAGGATGATCCCAGGAATCAAAGGGTTAATTTGTGCGCAGTGTTTGGTGGCGCTGGGCCTTTACTCGCTGAAGGTTAGAAGAATGTGTGCATGGGGACGAGGGGAGATTTCATTGAAATCTTTGGAATATTGAGAGAGTGGACATGGAGAAGAAGTTTCGATTCGTGTGGTAGTCAGGGGCCAGATGGCATAGCCTCAGTATTAAAAGACGTTCCACTAGAACAGAGATTAGAATAAATTTCTTTAACCGTAGGAAGTGAATCTGTGGAATTCTTTGCCACAGATAGCTGTGGTGGCTAAGTCATTAGTTATGTTCAAAGATTCTTGATTAGTAGGGTGTGCAAGGTTGGGGGTAAGGCAGAAGTGGGGTTAGAAGGGATAATAAATCAGCCATGTTTGATTGACGGAGCATTCTCTATAGCCTGAATAGCCTAATGCTGCTCCGGTGATTTATGGGTTTATGGTCTATCCAAATGCATCTTTTAAATGTTGCAACTGTTTCCACCTTGATCATTTTCTCTGACTGATGATTTCCGATAGCCACTACCCTCTTGGTAACAAAAAATTAAAATTTCCTCTCAGTGCTCCTTTAAATATCTCACTTTTTATGTTGTATCTGTGACGTCTCGATGTGCATTGCACAACCCTGGAGGCGAGCCTAATACCATCCACATTAACTATCCCTGGTATCATTTCATAAGCTTCGATGTGATCATCTCACATTTTCCTATGCTCCAAGGAAAAGAGTTCCATGGTACCCTGTCTTTCCCTATAACTCGGCTCTCTTGTCCAGGCAGCATCTTAGTGAATCTGCTCTGTACATTCTTCGACTTGACATTGTACTTTCTATAACACATTGAATAATGCTGCACACACTATTCTAAGTCCTGTCTCGCCAACGATAC
This sequence comes from Mobula hypostoma, assembly GCF_963921235.1. Classification (NCBI taxonomy): domain Eukaryota; kingdom Metazoa; phylum Chordata; class Chondrichthyes; order Myliobatiformes; family Myliobatidae; genus Mobula; species Mobula hypostoma. The sequence goes on from NC_086103.1 coordinate 9,357,143, forward strand.
AAGTAAATGCAACGTAATGTCCATACTTCTAAACTCGATGCGCTGAATGGTAAAAGCCAGCATACTAAATGCCTTCTTGTCACCCATTCTAATTGCATGGCCGCTTTCAGTGAATTGTGCACTAGGTCCTTATTTTCCACGACACTCACTAGTGTCACAGGTAACACTGCCTATGTGCTACCCTGGTCTGAATGTCCGAAAGTGCATCAGCGTACACCTATGTATGCTGAGATCCATTTGCCATTCCTCATGCTGTCTGTGATCAAGATCTATCTGCAGTTAAATGTACTTTGCTTCAGCATCAAGAAGACCTGAATATCTAGTATCACCACTTAACAAGCAGATAATGCCATGTACACTCACTTTAAAGTCATTTACAAGTTGTCATTATGTTGTACATAATATTTAATATAAATTACTATAATTGATTTGGTCCTGGGTATGACTCTAAACTGCAACCAGTAATGAGGCTCTGCTTGGGGACTTTCAGAGCTTTGGGGAAAGTGGATTTACCCCTTAGTTATTCATTGCTCCCAGGGCCGCTCTGACCTGGAACGGTAACACCTGCAAGGCTTCTGCTCAGGATAAGAGCGAAGGCGAACGGCAGATCCGGCAAATAATGTATGAGATCATGAAAAGGCAACGTAACTTCATTGGACATGTGATTAGAAAAGAGGAGTTAGAATGCACGGTAGTTATGGGAAAGATTGAAGGGAAGAAAGCAAGAGGAAGACAAAGACAAATGATGATGGAGACAGCAGCCAATGAACTGGAAATGAATACCAATGAATTGATCCACTTGACCCGAAAGAGGAATGTGTGGGCCATGACAGTCAAAGCTCAAGCTGGGCACGGCACCTAATGATGATAATGGTAATTGAACATTGCACATTTGAACGGAGACGTAAGGTAAAGGTTTACTCCTCGTGTAGATGAAGAATGTAAGTAACAAAGTTAATTCAATTCAATTCAAATCAAATCATTTGCATAGTAATGCAAATTAGAGTCCTGGGTACCCCACGGGCTACAGGTCAGTAGTAGAGAGTCGACTTTCAACCATAACACTCTGCTTCCTCTCATCAACCAAATTCTGAATCGATCTCATAAGCTCCCATTATATCCCTTGCGATTTAATCTTCCAGTTCAACCTGCCATAACGTACTTTGTCAGATGCCTTACTGGGCACAGACCTCAGAACAAGCGACGCAACAGACTTTGAACATCATAAAGCAGCGAGTTGTTTTGTTATGAAACGCTGTAAACGGGGACACCTCTTTTGCGCTTATTAGGGAGAGAGAGAGCCTGCGGTATGTCAAAGTACCGGGTGAACGAATAGTCTTGGGGTACTGCAAGTCTGTGTCTTTATTGATGCTTTGCTGCACGCTTGAATGCTCGGTGGGGGGAGCCGATGCTTTTTGCTGGTGGAGTTGCGGGGGGCGGGGGGCGGGGGGCGGGGACGGTCTTTGCTTTGCTGCTGCTTTTGCGTGGGAGAGGGTGCTTGGGTGATGTTTGAGGTTCTAAGATTTAACTGTCATTCAATCTTCGGGGTATACTCTGTTTTCGTGGATGTTTGCCAAGAAGAAGAATTTCAGGATCTATATTGCATACATTTTTCTGATATTAAATTACCTATTGACCTGTTGAAAATTCAGATGCACAAAATCTTCTACACTACTCTCATCTCTCATTTTGGTTAGCTCTTCGAGAAACTCCAAAAGATTCGTCAAACATGATCTTCCATGCACTAAATCATGTTGAGTATGCCTGATCAGGCCTTGATTATCCAACTGATCGTCGATCTTGCCGTTCGAACTCTCTGGAGTACCTTCCCTACACGAAATCGGGCTCGCAGCCTGTAGTTCCCTAGCCTGTCCTTGCGACCCTTCTTGAACAATGGAACAACATCAACTACCTTCTAGTCCCCTGTAACTTATCCGTGATGAATTAATTCCTGAAGGTAAGAAATTACAAAACATAGACAGGGTTTATAAACATTTCTGAAAATATTGCATATAATCCTGCTAAAGCATATGGTTGCCAAAAATAGCCGAGCAATGAGAAAATACATTAAACTTATTTGTGGAAATTGTATGGAAGCAGGCCTGTATATGCACGATCATTAAAGTTTTGGAAATACCGTATATGAGCTATATGTCTGAATATTCCGATTAAGCGGGAATATATTCCAAATTGGGACTTCAAAAATACTAGTTCTCCCATCACTGTAAACTTCATAGTAACATAATTTAAAGTGTGATTATTTTAAAACAATACTTGTACATGTGCATTGAGTCTAATTATGAGAAATTGAATTCAATTAAAATATTGTTTTCGAAACTCACGAGTATACATATTAGCTCAGCTAATAGAGTGCGAAATTCAAGGCAGAGCAACTCGTCTTCTGACGAGGCACATTGCAACGTTGTGCATGTTTAATGTATTCAGACCTAATCCCAAGTAACCCTAACCCTAACCCTAAATGCAACTTGTCTTATAGAGTAATAGAACACTACAGCACAGAAACAGACATTTCGGCCCAACAACTCAGTGCCCCTCCATGCCCCTGCCATCCATGTAATAATCCATACTTTTCTTAAATATTGCAACCGAGCCTACATCCATCACTTCCACTATCATTTCGTTCCACACTCACAGTACGCTCTGAGTGAAGATGTTCCTCCCTCAGGTACCCTTAAATATTTCACCATTCTCCCTTAAACTGTGGACTCTATTTGTAGTCTCACAAAAAATATCCGTGGAAAACGCCTGCTTGCATTTACCATATCTATACGCCTCATAAAGATTTAAACTTCTATCACATCACGCATAATTCTATCTCGATCCAGGGAGTAAAGTCGTCATTCAAACAGCCCTTCCCTATAATTCAAGTCCTCAAGTACTGCAAACGTCTTTCTAACGCTGTTCTTTACTATTTCAGACTTATTGATATCTTTCTTGTAGATCGGTGACCAGATCTGCTTACAATACAATACTCCACATTTGGCTTCACCAATGTCTTATTCAACTTCAACATAACAATGCAACTCCTGTACTCAATACTTTGATATATGAATGTCTATGTACCAACTATTCCTTTTATGAACCTGTCTCCCTGGAACGCAGCTTTGGAATTATGGATCTGTACTCCCAGATCCCTCTGCTCTACCACAGCCAACCGTTCACTGTTCACCTTGTACCCTGTTTCGTCTTCCCAGCTGTCTGCATTAAGTTGCTGCTGCTACTGTATTTACATCCCATTTTCCAACTGGTGCAGTCCATACTGCAAACTTGGATAGCCTTCCTTGTTGTCCACTGTCTTTTCAATCTAAGAGTCATTCTCAAATTTTCTGATTCAAGTCACCACATTATTGATATAGATGATAAAGAACAATGCACCCAGCAGCGATCCCTGCAGTACACCACCAATTACAGGCCTCTAGTCAGAAAAAAACAACCATCTAATACTACTGTTAGTCTTCTCCCTCGAAGCCAATGTCGAATCGAATGTACTACCTCATCCTGAATACCAAGAGACTGACCAACCTCTCATGCGGGAATTGGTCAAAGACCTTGCTATCATCCATGAAGGTCACATCGGTCGCCCTTCTTCATCAGCTTTCTTGGCAATTCAGCGTCGACAACCCGGTCAGAAAGGTTAGACACGACCTACCAGGCACAAAGCATTGTTGACGATTCCTAATCGGTCATTGTCTATCAAAATACTTCCATATCCGGTCCCTTAGAATCCCTTCCAATGATTTACCAACAACCAATGCCAGGTTCACTGGCCTATAATTCCCTGCCTTATTCAAAGAGACTTCCTTAAACAAAGAAACAACATTAGCTATCCTCCAATCCTCCAGCATCTCACCGGTCGCTACGGATGTTTTAAATATCTCTGCCAGGGCCCTGCAATTTCTGCATCAGCCTCTCACAAGATCTGAGGGAATGACTTGTCAGAACCTGAGGAAATAATCCTCACTAACTTGGCACAAGACAGCAAAAATCCCCTCCACTGCAATCTATATACGTTTTATGACCTTACAGCTGCGTTGCCTCATTTCTATTGATTGTGTGTCGATATCCTAATTAACTACAGGTGCAATAAGTCATTTTATAAAATTCCCTATCTCTTTCCGCTCCATGCATAGATTACCTTTCTGATCTTCCAAAGGACTAATTTTGTCCCTTGCTATCTTTTTGCTCTTAAAGAAGCCCTTTAGAAGCTTTAGAAGCCCTTGGGATTCTCTTTCATCTCGTCTGCCAGTGCAAAACCGTGCCTTCTTTTACCTCTTCTAATTTTCTTCTTAACTGTTCTCTTGCATTTTTATACTCCTCAGTTGCGTCATTTGCTCATTGTCGTCTATACCTGCTTTGTACCTCTATATTCCTCTTAACGGGGCCACAATATCCCTCGAAAATCAACGTTCCCTAAGCTTGTTAGCCTCACCGTTTATTGCTGCAAGAACATGCAAACTCTGTACTCTCAATATTTCACTTTTGAAGGCTTATCACATACCAAACATACATTTGCCAGAAGCCAGCCAGTCCCAATCCACACGTTGTCAGATCCTTTCTGATGCCATTAAAAGTGCCCTTCTCCAAATGTGGATCTCAACCAGAGGACCAGACCTACCCTTCTCTATAACTATACGGAAACTAATGGTATTGTTATCACTAAATGCAATGTGTTCCCCGACACAAACGTCTGTCATCCACCCTCTCTCATTCCTTAATAGGAGACCTAGTATTGCACTGTCTCTCATTGGGACCTCTCTGCGCTGATTTAAGGAAAAATTCTGAACAAAATTGACAAATTCCTGATGAAGGATCTCGGACCGAAACGTCGACTGTTCACTCTTTTCCATAGATACGCGTTGCTCCAGCACTTTGTGTGAGCTGCTTTGGATTTCCAGCATCTGCCGATTTTCTTGTGTCTATCCCATCTAGCCTTTCTTACAGTATGGGAGACCCAGTGAATATGTGGAATTCCTACAAAGACTTCACATTCAGCACATTCAGTTCCCCTTCAACACTCTCTTCGCATCCTTCTGGACTCATTTCCAGGTCTTTTCCGCATTTCTTCAAATTATGGAGTTTTATGGCCAGCATTGCCTTGACTTATCATTTAATACTTTCTGATCTATATACTGTCCTATACTGCCCATCCTCCGTTTGTTCTACAGCTTGTGCAATATCTGATAAGAAGTGATCGACCTCAAACGTCATGAAATTTTCTTCCACCAAATATAATCCGATTTGATGAGTCTTTCCCTGTTTTTGTTTTGCATAAACGATCGAAGATCATGGAAGTATTACATCTGCTTTAATTAGAAAATTGTCAATGCTTAGATAGACGAGTAACCTTGTAATTTGCATTTTAGACATTGGCACTTTTATTAATATATCATGACGTCAAACTTTCGGCCTTTAGAATTGGCAGAATTATTTATAATCTTGAACACTGCAAAGCAGAACAAGTTCTTAATTAAACTGAAGACGAGAGTTTCGATCAGACAGTTAAGGGCTTTAGCTGTAACATTCAGATCAGCAAGGTATTGTACTTAGTTGTGAAGCATTCTTTGTTGAGATTATCTGAATAAGTAAAAAAAATTGCATGTAGATATGGAATGAGATCATTGTCCTTTATTACAAATAATACGGAATCTCATTATGTCAACACCTCGGTCTTATTAAGTGAATCAGGATTGGTTTCCTTACTGATGAAAAACATACTTTCATACAGAGCTATAAAAGTTCACTACATTGAAGATTTGATTGCCTTATGAGGAGCATTGGGGTTATGTTCGCCAAAGGTTTGAAGGATGAGGTTATTTCAATGAAATACAATATGGTGCGAAATCTTTTATTTTTGAGGGTGTTTTCCAGCTGTAAGACTTTTGATCACAGTGCCAGACTAAGGTGGCCTCTTTGACAATGATGGTACATTTCATTGGAAATTTTTGTCTTCTTTACCACAAATAGTTGGATACGCTAAAGGATTGTATAGACGCTTTAAATAAGTAGAGATTTGGTCTGCAAAAGAATTAAACATTGAATGGGTATGGTGCACGGATGAAATGATGCCAACGATCAGATCAGCCATGATATTGAGAGGTAGAGAAGTCTTTCGGGAACGTTTTACTTACTGGAATTAAAATTGATATAGATTGCTTATATCAATATTACATTGATATGCTGACACATTCCTAGTGCAATTACTGATTTGCAACATTATTGTCTTTTCTCAAAATAAACACTTCTAAATAGTTTAACTATAGAGTACTCACCTCGTGAAATTCGGTGGTCCCACGGCTGGAACTTTTAGAGGACTTCCCATTGACACAAAACCTAGTCTTCATATTAATTATTGGGGTGGCTTTACCGTCCAGGTTTAGAAATATGAAATCATTATTAGTTGCGCCTGGATGCACATCATGGAAAACCGATTGCAGTGGGTCGTTGCTTTCATAGCCCACTTTATAATTGGGTGGTACTTGAAGATTCATACTTGCTTTTTGACTTCCAATTGGAGAATTCCTCTTGGAATAGCGTGATGGATTCCAGCAACAGCTGTTAATTTCTATTCCACTTCTCTGCGCCTTAACGCAGAGGATTGCAATAGCCAAAAGTAAGATGAGTGACGTTGCCCCAAATGAAATAATTAAATATAACTTTACACCTGATTCCCATGCCCCGTAAGACGTCGCTTTGCTTATTTTAGATATATTTTCTGTCGTGGTGTCCTGCACTGTTACTTTGATGATAACTGTAGATGAAAGTGATGGTATTCCTTTGTCCCTGACTAAAACTGTAACGATTTGCCTGAACGAATCTCTAAGCAGCAACCGGCGAATTGTCCAAATTTCTCCTGTTTCAGGGGCTATGGTAAACAAACTGTTGTCAGTGGGCTGGAGAAGCTGATAGACAATTTGTGCGTTTTGTCCAGAATCTGCGTCTGTGGCTATCACCTTTGCGAGCAAGTAACCCGAATCTGCAGATTTTGGTATGGCCTCTTCCACTGCGGAATCTTTATTTGGTAAAGGAGAAAGGATTACAGGGGCATTGTCATTCTGATCCGTAATGACTATATTCACTGTTGCGTTACTACTGAGCGGCGGTGACCCAGCATCTTTTACTTGAACGTGGACCTGAAACTTTTTGACTTGTTCATAATCAAGTGACTGTTCCACATATATTTCACCAGTAGATGAATTGATTGAGACGATGTTTAAAATAGGAAATCCATTGATAAGCTCGTCCAAAATATAAAAACTCATTTGTGCGTTATGATTATAATCAGGGTCAGATGCTGATATAGAACCAATAGAAGCACCCTTAATATTGTTTTCCTCCACATACATGGTAAACTCGGGTTGCGTAAAGCGTGGTGCGTTGTCATTTATATCGGAGATCTCAACTTGAATGGTTTTACTGGTGTGGAGTCGAGGGACTCCTGCATCTGTGCATGTAATAGTAATGTTGAAGTCACTATTTTTCTCCCTATCTATGTCACTGGTGGTGGACACTGTGAAATAGCTACTAAAAGATCTATCCAGCTTAAAGGGAATATTATCTGTAACGTGACACGAAACCTTTCCATTCTGACCAGTGTCTGCGTCTGTCACTTTTAAAAGAATTGCTGCAGTCGATAGCGGTGCGTGTTCTCGGATTGGACTGAACGTGGAGGTTATTGTTATTTCAGGAGCGTTGTCGTTTACATCGGTAACTTTGATAATAACTTTACAGTACCCGGGCACGGCAAAAGGTCCGCCGTCTGTAGCTTTAATAGAAATAATATAATCTCGCGTTTCTTCAAAATCCAGGCTACCAATTACTCGTAGTTCTCCACTTTCAGAATCCACCGTGAATAGCTGTTTTACACTCTCGGGAGTATTGTCGCTGAAATAATATTTCACATCGCCATTCAGACCTTCGTCCAAATCAACAGCCTTAACTTTTAGGGTCAAAACACCAATCGGTGCATCTTCTGCAATGCTGATCTGATAAACATTTTGTTCGAAAACTGGCATGTTGTCATTCACATCAAGTACAGAGATAATAATGTTTGTAGTTCCGGTTCTTTGAGGAGTCCCTCCATCAATCGCCATCAGCGTTAGCCGGTGAATGGATTGTTGCTCTCGGTCCAGTGGTCGCTCAAGCACTAGTTCTGGCGTACTTATTTGCGCATTAGCTATTTCCCCGTCCAAAATGAAATGCTCACTGTGGCTGAGCTGATAGGCGCGCACACTGTTGGTGCCGGCATCTAGATCATGCGCATTCTGCAGCCTGAAGCGGGTTCCTGGAGACGTCATTTCTGAAATATTCAAGGCGTATTCCGGGGTATCAAAGACAGGCGAATTGTCATTTATATCATAAATTTCAACGTTAATCCCATAGAGTTTCAGCGGATTTTCCACTACCGCCTCTAATTTCATTAAACATTCGAGGGTTTGCTCGCAAAGCTCCTCCCTGTCTATTATCTTATTTACGACCAATATTCCTGTTTCCATATTCACATCCACGTATTTTGCTTTATGCTGAGAGACAATCCGAAAATTGCGAGCAGAAAGCTCTGCAACATCCAGCCTCAAATCTCGCGCAATGTTTCCAACAAAGGCGCCACGCTCTAGTTCCTCTGAAATGGAGTAGCGAAGATGCCCGCTAACTGATACCGACATGTATAGAAATACTCCACAAAATGCTCGCATTTTCCACAGTCGGGCGCTCATTAAATCCATTATTTCTGAGTTGGAATATTCAAAATACGATCCGACAAGACGGTATTATTTTAATTGAATAGCAATTTATAAAAGGCACGTTTGCTCATTACCTTGTTTTGGAAACAAACTGCTCAACGTCCAATTGTACTTCTTTTGTGATAGCCAGTTCTCGATACTAAACGGAAAGTTCCCCAAAAATCAGAAATCTACTCTAAGACGTACATGGTAGATGCAGCAATGAATTCAGTTTGTTCTCCAGTGCCGAACTGTCTTTTGTTTAATGGGCCTGGTGTTGGATCGCTTGCCACATTTCAGCGCCTTATTGGTAGACAGCGACACAAACAGACTGAAGCAATAACAACATAAAATGCTCTTAAAGCTTGCATATCCTCGCTGGACGCAATAGGGTGAGAAAGTGCTGAACCTTGTGCAACCTAAAGCATATAGCGAAGAAAGAAAGAACAGGAATGGTGCCGAGGGCACATAAAAACGAGGTGCTCATTTAGTAAAGGTGCAAAGCAAGACAACATGCAAATACGAGATATTCCGTAGAGTGATCGAATTTGCAGCATAAAAAAATCCATCGGATACAAACTTTGTGTTCCTGTCATATATAACTATGTTTACAGGTCTATAAGGTCGACTTTCAAGCTTTCCCCTTCCAGGAAAAAAGAGAATAAAGGCTAACTCGGTCTCTCAATATAATAGAAACTTTGATTCATGGTCAATATCCCGGATAATCTGCTCAGAAATCCCTCCAGTCCAATGGCATACTTCCTCCCGCGTGCTGACATAACTTGACAAAGTACTCCAAACGTAACCTGAGGAATTTTTGATAAAATTGCACTTAAATCTCCAAAGTTTTATATTCTGTGCCCGGGATATTTAAAACAAGAATTCTCTCTGCGTTCTGCACTTTATATTTGCGGATCATTAGCTTTTTTCAGAAAGATCCCTAAGTCTGGAATAAACTCTGTGATCGCTTCGTTCATGGGGCATGCCGTACCCATAGTACTGCTCACAAATTGCGACACCTCTTACTTTTCATTATTAACTTTCATGCTTACTGCTCTGCCCATCTCCTCAATTGATGAATGCCTTCATTTACCGTTTAACAATCTTCCAGCTGTCAACAATAGCACCAATTTTGTACCAATATGACGTAGCAGTAAGTGCGAGACTATTACAGCTAAAGGCGTTGGAATTCAATTCCGGCGTTCTCTGTAAGGAGTTTGTACGACCTCACCGTGAATGCATGGGGTTCTGTCGGATGCTTTGGTTTCCTCCATTAGTCCACAAACGCATCGGTTAGTAGGTTATTTGGACATTAGGCCCTAGCGAGGCACCAACTCTTTTTTTCTACCCCCCCCCCCAACCCCTTTCGTGAATCGGCCCGGACAGGCAGGAACAGCAGGGCTCTCACAGCTAACGGTGCGAGCTAACGGTTTAAAAAGGTCGTCTGTTTGGCGAGGTAAGTGGGTGAGTAGACTTATTTTTCCTGTTTCATTCCTGTAGAATTAGGTAGCATGCCTGCAGGATTACTGCTTTGTTCATGGTGTCAGATGTGGGAATCCTAGGAGACCTCCAGCCTCCCTGATGGCCACATCTGCGCCAGGTGCACCGAGTTACGGCTCCTCAGAGACCGTGTTAGGGATCTGCAGCTGCAGATTGATGACCTACTACTTATCAGGGAAAGTGAAGAGGTGATAGACAGGACCTACAGGGATGTAGTCATCCCTAGGCTACAGGGGTCAGAAAACTGGGTCACTGTCAAGAGAGGGAAAGGAGATGCCCGGATAGTGGAGAGTACACCTGTGGCTGTCCCCCTCAGCAACAAATATCTTGTTCTGGATACTGTTGTGGGGGATGACCTGACAGGGGACGCCCACGGTGACCGGGTCTCTGGCACTGAGCCTGGCACTGTTGTACAGGAGAGAAGAAGAGAGAAGAGAAATGCGGTAGTCGTAGGGAATTCCATAGTCAGTGGAACAGACAGGAGATTCTGTGAGCCTGACAGAGATACCTGCATGGTGTGTTGCCTCCCAGGTGCCAGGGTACGGGATGTCTCGGATCGGGTCCAGAATATTCTGAAGGGGGAGAGTGAGCAGCCATGTTGGTACCAATGACAGAGATAGGACAAAGGAGGAGGTCCTGAAGAGAGATTTCCAGGAGTTAGGAAGGAAGCTGAGAAGCAGGACCTCCAGGGTAGTAATCTCGGAATTGCTACCTGTGCCACGTGCTAGTGAGGGTAGTCGGATCAGGCAGATGAATGCGTGACTGAGAGACTGGTGTAGGGAGCAGGGCTTCAGATTCTTGGATAATTGGGATTTCTTCTGGGGGAAGTATGACCTATTCAAAAAGGACAGGTTACACCTGAACCCGAAGGGGACCAATATCCTGGCGGGGAAGTTTAATAGAGCTGTTAGGGAGGGTTTAAACTAATTTGGCAGGGGGAAGGGAACCGGAATGATAGAGTGGAGGAAGGGGAGAACAGAAATATATCTAAGATAGTGAGCAGTAAATATGTCAGGAAAGACAGGCAGGTGATGGGGCAAATTTGTAGTCATTGGGATGAGTTACAGTGAAATCAAAGCAAAAAGTATCAAATATTGGTCTTAAGGTGTTGTACTTAAATGCACGCAGCATAAGGAATAAGGTGGATGATCTTGTTATACAGCTACAAATTGGCAGGTATAATATTGTGGCCATCACTGAGACCTGGCTAAAGGATGCATGTCTCTGGGAGCTGAACGTTCAAGGATACATGGTGTATCGGAAGGATAGGATGGTAGGCAGAGGGGGAGGCGTGGCTTTATTGGTAAGAAATGATATTAAATCATTAGAAAGAGGTGATATAGGATCGGAAGGTGCAGAAACTTTATGGGTTGAGCTAAGGAATAGCAGGGGTAAAAGGACCCTGATGGTAGTTATTTCTAGTCCTCCAAACAGCTGCAGGGATGTGGACTACAAATTACAACTGGAAATAGAAAAGGCTTGTCAGAAGGGTGGTGTTATGATAATTGTGAGGGATTTTAACATGCGAGTAGATTGGGAAAATCAGGTCAACACTGGATCTCAAGAGAGAAAATTTGTAGAATGTCTGCGAGATGGCTTTTTAGAACAGTTTGTTGTTGAGCCCACTAGGGGATCGGCCGTACTGGATTGGGTATTGTGTAATGAACCGGAGGTGATTAGAGAGATTGAGGTGAAGGAACCCTTAGGAGACAGTGATCATAATATAATTGAGTTCACTGTGAAATTTGAAAAAGAGAAGCCGAAATCTGATGTGTCGGTATTTCAGTGGAGTAAAGGAAATTACAGTGGCATGACAGAGGAACTGGCCAACGTTGACTGGAAAGGGACACTGGCGGGAAGGATGGCAGAGCAGCAGTGGCTGGAGTTTATGCGAGAAATGAGGAATGTGCAAGACGGGTATATTCCAAAAAAGAAGAAATTTTCGAGTGGAAAAAGGATGCAACCATGGTTGACAAGAGAAGTCAAAGCCAAAGTTAAAGCAAAGGAGAGGGCGTACAAGGAAGCAAAAATTAGTGGGAAGACAGAGGATTGGGAAGTTTTTAAAACCTTACAAAAGGAAACCAAGAAGGTCATTGAGAGAGAGAAGATTAACTATGAAAGGAAGCTAGCAAATAATATCACAGAAGATACTAAAAGCTTTTTCAAATATATAAAGGGTAAAAGACAGGTGAGAGTATATATAGGACTGATAAAAAATGATGCTGGAGAAATTGTAATGGCAGATAAGGAGACGGCAGAGGAACTGAACGAGTATTTTGCATCAGTCTTCACTGAGGAAGACATCAGCAGTATACCGGACACTCAAGGGTGGCAGGGAAGAGAAGTGTGCGCAGTCAGAATTACGACAGAGAAAGTACTCAGGAAGCTGAATAGGCTAAAGGTAGATAAATCTCCTGGACCAGATGGAATGTACCCTCGTGTTCTGAAGGAAGTAGCTGTGGAGATTGCAGCGGCATTAACGATGATCTTTCAAAAGTCGATAGATTCTGGCATGGTTCCGGAACACTGTAAGATTGCAAATGTCACTCCGCTATTTAAGAAGGGGGCAAGGAAGCAAAAAGAAAATTATAGACCTGTTAGCTTGACATCGGTGGTTGGGAAGTTGTTGGAGTCGATTGTCAAGGATGAGGTTACAGAGTACCTGGAGGCATATGACAAGATAGGCAGAATTCAGCATGGATTCCTTAAAGGAAATTCCTGGCTGACAAACCCATTACAATTTTTTGAGGAAATTATCAGTAGGCTAGACAAGGGAGTTGCAGTGGATGTTGTATATTTGGATTTTCAGAAGGCCTTTTACAAGATGCCACACATGAGGCTACTTAACAAGATAAGAGCCCATGGAATTACGGGAAAGTTACATACGTGGATAGAGCGTTGGCTGATTGGCAGGAAACAGAGAGTGGGAACAAAGGGATCTTATTCTGGTTAGCTGCCGGTTACCAGTGGTGTTCCACAGGGATCAGTGTTTTTACATTGTACATCAATGATTTGGATTATGGAATAGATGGCTTTGTGGCTAAGTTTGCTGACGATACGAAGATAGGTGGAGGGGCCGGTAGTGCTGAGGAAATGGAGAGTCTGCAGAGAGACTTGGATAGATTGGAAGAATGGACAGAGAAGTGGCAAATGAAGTACAATGTCGGAAAGTGTATAGTTATGCACTTTGGCAGAAAAATTAAACGGGCAGACTATTATTTAAATGGGGAAAGAATTCAAAGTTCTGAGATGCAACGTGAATTGGGAGTCCTCGTACAGGATACCCTTAAAGTTAACCTCCAGGTTGAGTCAGTAGTGAAGAAGGCGAATGCAACGTTGGCATTGATTTCTAGTGGAATAGCGTATAGGAGCAGGGATGTGATGTTGAGGCTCTATAAGGCGCTGGTGAGACCTCACTTGGAGTACTGTTGGCAGTTTTGGTCTCCTTACTTAAGAAAGGATGTGCTGACGTTGGAGAGGGTACAGAGAAGATTCACTAGAGTGATTCCGGGAATGAAAGCGTTAACATATGAGGAACGTTTGTCCGCTCTTGGACTGTATTCTTTGGAGTTTAGAAGAATGAGGGGAGACTTCATAGAAACATTTCGAATGTTAAAAGGCATGGACAGAGTGGATGTGGTAAAGTTGTTTCCCATGATGGGGGAGTCTAGTACGAGAGGGCATGACTTAAGGATTGAAGGGCGCCCATTCAAAGCAGAAATCCGAGGATTTTTTTTTAGTCAGAGGGTGGTGAATCTATGGAATTTGTTGCCACGGGCAGCAGTGGAGGCCAAGTCATTGTGTTATTTAAGGCAGAGATTGATAGGTATCTGAGTAGCCAGGGCATCAAAGGTTATGGTGAGAAGGCGGGGGACTGGCACTAAATAGGAGAATGGGTAGGCTTATGATAAAATGGCGGAGCAGACTCGATGGGCCGAATAGCCTTCTTCTGCTCCTTTGTCTATTGGTCTTATGGTCTTATGCCGGTTGGGCCAGAAGGGTCTGTTCCGCGTTGTAGCTCTAAATAACATATAAACACGTGGTGCTATCTGCAAATATAAATTGAGGCAAGGAGACTACAAGAAGTATCAAGGAGAAGCTAGGGAGAGTTAATAGGGATCAGCTGTTTTGGAGTAAGTCCATATCAGACAAATTTTGATCGTATAAGGACGAACTACACAGAGTACAGACTTAATATAGTCCCTAAGTATGAAGGACAATAATGGGTTGTGTAATGATGTTGGCACAATCTCAGTTGATGATGAGAAAGAGCACAGGTATGCGATAGCTCGGATGGATGCTATGATAAAAACAAACTTGCACTCAAGGTCAGTAAGAGGAAGGAATTGATTGTGGACCTCGTGAAGAGAAAGTCATGGGAAGCCACATCGGTCCTGGTTTAAAAATCAGCAGTGGAAAGGGTAAGTAGTTTCCACATCTCTGAAGATTTGTCCGGAAAAGAAGATACTGATGCATTTGCAAAAATAAAAAAGAGCATATCAACACTGTATTTCATTTGGAGCTTGAGAGGATTTGGTATGTCACCGAAGGCTCCAGCAAATTTCTGTAGATGTACCTTGGAGGGTATTCTAACCAGTTGCATCACCTCCTAGTATGGAGGGGCCATTGTACACGATCGGAACAAACTGCAGTGTGCTTGTAAACTTAACCAGTTCCTTCACGGGTACCAGCCTCCCTAGCAGTGGTAATCATCATTAAAGACTTCCCATCATCCTGTACACGTGTATGGAAAGTGTGTATGGAAGTGGAGGAAATAGCAAAGGTACTTAATGAATACTTTACTTCAGCATTCACTATGGAAAAGGACCTTGGTGATTATAATGATGACTTGCAGCGGATTGAAAAGCTTAATCATGTAGATAGTAAGTAAGAGGATGTGTTGGAGCTTTTGGAAAGCATCAAGCTGGATAAGTCTCCGGGACCGGATGAGATGTACCCCAGGCTACTGTGAGAGGTGAGGGAGGAGATTGTTGAGCCTCCGGCGATGATCTTTACATCATCAATGGGGATGGGAGAGGTTCCCGAGGATTGGAGATTTGCGGATGTTGTTCTCCTATTCAAGGAAAGGAGTAGATATACACCAGGAAATTGTAGACCAGTGAGCCTTACTTCAGTGGTTGGTAAATTGAAGAGAAGATCCTGAGAGGCAACATGTCCGAACATTTGGATAGGTATAATTTGATTAGGAATAGTCAGCATGACTTTGTCAATTGCAGGTGGTGCCTTACGAGACCGATTAAATTTTTGAAGATGTGACTAAAAACACTGATTAAAGAAGAGCAGTAGATGTAGAGCAAATGGATTTCAGCAAGGCATTTTATGAGGTACCCCACGCAAGGCTTATTGAGAAAGTAAGGAGGCATGGGATCCAAGGGAACATTGCTTTGTGGATCCGGAACTGGCTTGCCCACAGAAGGCAAAGAGTGTTTGTAGACGGGTCCTATTCTGCTGGGGGTTGGTGACTGGTGGTGTGCCTCAGGGATCTGTTCTGGGGCCCCTACTCTTCGTGATTTTTACAAATGACCTGGATGAGGAAGTGGAGGGATGGGTTAGTAGGTTTGCTGATGAAACAAAGATTGGGGGTGTTGTTGATAGTATGAAGGGCTCTTAGAGGTTACAGCGGGAAATTGATAGGATGAAAAAACTGGGCTGGCAAGTGGTATATGGAGTTCAACCCAGATAAATGTGAAGTGGTTCATTTTGGTAGGTCAAATATGATGGCAGAATATAGTATTAATGGTAAGACTCTTGGCAGTGTGGAGGATCAGAGGGATCTTGGGGTCCGAGTCCATAGGACGCTCAAAGCAGCTGCGCGGTTTGACTCTGTGGTTAAGAAGGCATACAGTGCATTGGCCTTCATCAATTGTGGAATTAAATTTAGGAGCCGAGAGGTAATGTCGCCGCTATACAGGTATATAGGATCCTGGTCAGACACCACTTGGAGTACTGTGCTCAGTTCTGGTCGCCTCACTCAGGAAGGATGTAGAAACCATAGAAAGGGTGCAGATGAGATTTAAAAGGCTGGTGCCTGGATTGGGGACATGCCTCATGAAGACAGGTTGAATGAACTCGGCGTTTTCTGCTTGGAGCGACGGAGGATGAGAGGTGACCTGATAGAGTTGTATAAGGTGATGAGAAGCATTGATCGTGTGGATAGTCAGAGGCTTTTTCACAGGGCTGAAATGGCTGCCACATGAGGGCACAGGTTTAATGTGCTTGGGAGTCGTTGCAGAGGAGATATCAGGGGTAAGTCTTTTATGCCGGGAGTGGTGAGTACCTGGAATGGGCTGTCGGCAAATGTGGTGGAGGTGGATACGATAGGGTTTTTAAGAGACTTTTGAATAGTTGCATGGAGCTTAGAAAAATTGAGGTCTATGAGTAACCTTAGTAATTTCTAAGGTAGGGACATGTTCGGCACAACTTTGTGGGCCTGTATTGTGCTGTAGGCGTTCTATATTTTCTCTGTCATCTTCTCATTGATGTCATCAGCGAACAGATGAAGATGCTTGAAGACATGCGCTCAACGTTTTAGGAACAGCATCTTCTCGGATTATTGAACGTACAATGAACCAATCTGTTTGCACCATTTATTTGTATATATACAGGGAGCGAACTGTTAACGGAGTTTTAATAACAACTTTACAGAAAATAAGAGATAATAAACGCTAGGCCAACAAGGTCGCTAACTAAACTCTCAGACTACGTTAATCTTTAACGCTGTCAATGCAGCTCGAAAACAGTAATCTAAAAATAAATTAATACTGCACTTCTAACAGCGTATAGCTAAATCGGTAATCGTCTCGGACTAAGGTAAGCAGGGAGCGGTGTCATCGCTGTGCTTCGATCTATACTTGACATGACTGGATCAATAGGGAGTTCAATTACAAGGAAACACTAAATGGCTGGAATGTAAGGATACCCATGTGCGTGATTACCCTCTTATTTCAGCCACCCGCAGCGAAGGCGCCCAGACACCGCACATGTTCCCGCAGTTGTGATGGTAATTTATAGTTTCCTTTGGGTATTGTGCGGTACTGTTGCCGCTAAACAGCAATTGTCATGACATGTATATGTCAATGATATTAAATCGGATTTTGATTCCGAAAGTAAGAAAGCTTAGATAACGAGATGGGCGAAGTTCAAATTCAAAGTAAATTTATTATCGAAGTCCATATATATATACGATATGCAACACCAAGATCCATTTCTCTTGCGACATATTAAATAAATCCACCATAGAATGATATCCGTAATGGAACCAATGAAAGACCGCACTAACGTGGGTGTTCAGCCGCTGAACAAAAGACAACAAACTGTGCCAATACAAAAAGAAGGAAATAATAATTATAAATAGATGAACAATAAATATCGAGAATATGAGATGGAGAGTCTTTGAAAAGTGAGTTCAGAGGTTATGAGAACATTTCAATGATGGGGCAAATGAGTGAAGTTATCCGTTTGACTTCGAAAACCTGTTGGTTGAGGGGCTCCTGACTGTTGACGAACGCGGTAGTGTGAGTATTGAGGCTCCTGGACCTTCTTCCTGATGGTAGCAGCGAGATGAGGTGAGTATTCAGTTCCCTGATGATGTAAGCTGCTTTCCTACCACAGCGCTTCGTGTGGATATGCTCAATGGTGTGGCGGGCTTTACCCTTGATGGACTGGACCGTTGGTCTTTTCATTCCAGGTTGTCATGCATGCCAGTCAATATACTCTCCACCACATATCGACAGAAGTCTGTCAAAGTTTACAATGCCATGCCAAATCCTCGCACATTTCTACAGAGCTAAAGGTAGTTAACTTAGTCATGAAGAAAAATGAAAGACACGCAAGCTTTAGGAAAGGGCTCTTGAGAAATGTTAAAATTTTAGGATTGAACTAGCAGGCAATGACGAGAGTCGCGGGGGCGAGGGCGGGGAGTCTTTGTTGGGGAGTGTTGGAGAAAAGTCATTCGATACCTAAACTAAGAGCAAGGTGTTAACGAGGAAGAGGGTAGTACCGTTCATATGTAAAATAGGGAATAGGGAATGCGCTTGGGAGAGTACTTAGCATCGACAGTTAACACCTAGAATGATATGGAGGTTAATAACAGCACTGTGGAGCATGCTGTTTTGCTAGGACATTTTGAGATAAAGGTGTACGTTATCTTGGGTTCCTTGAAGAGTAGTGAGGTGCTGTCCCCGGGGTCTGGAGGAATATAATGTAAGATATTAGGAGAGCGAAAAGTTAAGATTGCTGAGAACTTTCTGGCCTTTCTTACCATAGGTGAGTTCATGGAGGGTGACAAGTAGCTAATATTGTTGCATTGATCAAGTAAGATGGCGTCGCGCTCTAACGGAAAGGCAGAATTAGTCGTACATTATGTTTTTTACAGGATGGCTAGACACTGCGGGTGTCAATAACATCGAATACTGCAGGTCTGTCCCGCAAGTGAGTTTCTGAATAGCGATTGAGCTGGAGTTGTTGCGCACCGTGTTTTTGGCTGCTTTAGGCAGTCAGGGAAGAAGAGGTCAGCGGCGTTGTGCGGTCGCCGTGCGCGAACCAACAGGCAGTGCGGATGATTGTCTTCGACTTATTTCTTTTGATCATAAGACGCTATTTGACATTGGTAATATGGAATATAGGTTCATTGTAGAAACTGACTGCGAAGAAGCTGCTGTCCTCTGATAAATTGCAGACCTGGCTTAGTTTATGCTTCGATATCACCTGTTGTGGCCCTCGAATTAGGTGACGCAAGAGCTGGCTCTGTGCCGCTTGATTCCACGCTGAGTTGCGGGCTGGTCCCTTCCGTACACAGAACCAAATCAAAAGTGATATTCCCCAGTCAATTCAAACAAGCCTCCCACACAATTTGTTCATATCCCGGACGCAGGCCCCAATTTTGTCACGTACCCCGTGACGGGTTAAAGAACCAGCAGAAATGGAAAACACTTTGGGGTCCAGTATTGCTATAAACTAATAGCATTTATTAGTAACTACGGAAAACAGTAATATAAAATCAGATAATATAGAACATGTTAGCAATGAATATATATATGCAAGTATGGGAATATATGAAAAATCAAGCTTATTGAAGTCTAGGGGTAAATAAATACAGTCTTACGATGATGAGTAAAGTTCAGTTCAGTTCGTGGTATTGAGTTGAGTAGTGATGGAGAGAGACAGGGAGAGATTTGAGTCTTCAGGTGAGCTGATGCCGTAGATCTTCCCATTGTCCTCCGAGATCCTTTAGAAGTCACCGATTATGACCAGAACAAAGGGGACCGTTCTTCTGTGGTGGCGTTATCAACCCAGGCGAGACTAGGTCACAAAAACAACTCCCCACTGGTCACTTCCTTTTCACACTGCGAGAGCCACTGATCGATCCGCCTGATCGATCCTCTAAAACCCACTTTTTCTGTGGGCACAATAAAGCTCATTCAGTATCCAAAACCATGTGTCTCCGTTTATAATCTGACCTTCTATTTATCTCACCGTGCCGAATATTAGCTGTCCATCAAACAGTTCTTCCCCTCTCTCTCTGTAAGAATACAGAAGCTGAAACCAGTGTCCTTGTAAAAATGTAAACATGCTGCAGAAAACCCATAACATTATCCAAAGCTGTCTTCCTCTCTCTCTCTCTCTCTCTCTCTCTCTCTTAAAAACAAGATGTCGGTGTTAAATAACTCTCTCTCTCACACTTTTCAAAAGCACAGTTCATAGGCGAAATTCAGGACCCCGTCAAAATTATTATTATAATTATTAAGCTGTTTGTTTTTCAGTTATCTTAATAATATGTGTTATATGTGACTGCTGAGTGCTGTGTGTGACTGCTGGTTCTGTGCTTTGCACCTTGGCCCCAAAGAAAAACTGCTTCCTTTGTCGGCATGGATGTGTATGGTTGGATGTCAATTGAAGGTGAACTTGAACTTGAACTTGAAGTGAAACAGGGATAATTCTGGAAATTATAGTCTCGTGAATCTGACATCAGTGACAGGGCAGATACTGGAAGAGATTCTTAGGGACAGGATATGAGAGCAATAGACAAAGCATAATCTAGTTACGGACGTTGGAATAGTTCTGTGCAGACCGTGTCTACTAACGTGCTTCAGTTTGTTGAGAAAATGAAGAAAGTGATCAATTGAGGTAGAGAAGAGGATGCTGTTTGCATATATTTTAGTGAAGCACTTGACTAAGTCCCTCATGTTAACTCTCCCAGAAAAATAAGATGTCTGAACTCCATTGCAACTTGGCGGGTTGAATTCAGATTTGGATGCCCATGGAAGCGGTATGGCAGTGGTCGATTGGCCTCATTCGTACTGCATTCTTCCATGACGAGCAGTGTTCTGTTGGGATCCATGTTTGAACCACTGACGTGGATGGGTGAGTTAATACAACTGTCTGCCCATCTCACAAAGAGTTGCGGCATTGCTGATAGTGCAGGAGATTGCTAAAAGGCTCGACGAGATATAAATCAATTGCAGATATGATGTAAAATGGTCACTGGAATTCAATCTGAGTAAGTATGAGATGCCGAACTTAGAGGAAAAAAAGGGACGGTACGCAGTTAATGCTACAACCTTAACCGTGTGAATATACCCGAAGGATCTGCGGTCGAAGTCCATAAAACAATAATATAGTTATAACCAAGGCTCAGGACTTGCTTGTATCTATTAATCAAAACGTTCATTTTAAGGGCCAGTAAGTTATTTCGCAGGTTTACAAAACTCTAGCTAAGCTGCATCTGGAGAATTCCATTTAAATCCGGTAGCCTCATCAAAAGGAAGAAGTGGAGGATCACGAGAGTGCGCAGAAGAGGTTACCAAGAGGCTGTCTGGATTAGAAGACATTTGCGATAAGGGAATTTAGACTAAGTTGCTATGTGCTCTCTGGGACGGCAACGAGCGGACTGTTTTATTAACTTATCAACTGCAACGATATCGTTTGTGTATTTATCCGTGGGACAAGAATCTAATCGTAGAAGGCGTCGATTAACACAGTCCCTTTTGTGAAGGGAAAAACGTTTGCATCTCAGTCTACAGAGTAAAACAAAACTCTGTAACGGGATGGATAGAGAGTGAGCCAAGTGACAGGAAAGAGAGTGGGATGAACACTTTATCAAAGACACTTACTGTGCGCAGGCATGTGAGCGAGGCCATTACGATTCAGCCAGGGTGATGGCTTGAGTATGGGTGTGAAGGGTGTATCTTCCAAATTTTAAGAGCAGCCAAAATTTAGATGCGTGTGAACTGTGTAGACATTGCTAGTTTCATTAGCAGTTGTAGGATGGTCTGTGAAATGGTTAACCATGTAGCACAGCGGTTAGCGGAACGCTTTAAATCGCCAGCTGAAAGATTGGGATTCGACTGCCGCCAGTGTCTGTAAGAAGTTTGTTCGCTATCGCCGTATATTGAGGGGTTTCTTCTTGGTGCTCCGCTTTCTTTCCTCATTTCATAGACGTGCGGGATAGGATTAGTATGTTGTGGGCATGCTATATAGTCAGTGGAAGCTTGGCGACATTTGTAGTCTTCCTTCAGCAATTCTTCGACTCAAACGTCACGTCATGTTTCGTCATGTACGTGATCAATGAACATATTTTTCAATTATTGATCATTATTGTCTTTAGCCAAGAGCAAAGAAGGCATTATTCTATTATAAGAAGGGCAGATTGAGCAGAATCTAAATATTCTGTCCTTCTCATGATGGCAGAGTGACGGGATCCTGAATTATCCCTTATGAACTGTGCTTTTAAAGAGAGAGAGAGAGAGTCAGAAAAAGAGAAAGATGGAGATAGAGAGAGACAGAGAGAAGAGAGAGAGAGTGAGCGAGAGACAGAAGAGAGAGAGAGAGAGAGAGAGAGAGAGAGAGAAAGAGAGAGAGAGAGAGAAAGAGAGCTGTACAGCACAAACACCTTGTTATTAAGAGAGGGAGAGGCGAAGACTGCTCACAGTTTGTTTGGAATTTCTGCAAGGACCCTGCTAGCTTCTGAGTTCCTACAGAGAGAGAAGGGAGGAGCTAATTGATGGACAGCTGGTGTGCAGGATGGTGAGAGAAATGCAAGGTCAGCTGGTAGACGGACAGACACATGACTTTGGTCACTGGATGAGCTTTTTTGTGCCCCCAGAAAGGTAAGTTTATAGAGGATCGATCAGGAGAATCGATCAGTGGCTCTCGCAGTGCGGAAAAGGTGTGACTGATGGGAAGTTATTCGTGTGTTCAATCCTCGCCTGGGTTGATAACTGATTTTATATTATTGTATTACATAGTTACTAATAAATACCATTAGTTAATAGCGATACCAGACTCCATGGTGTTTTCCATTTTTGCTGGTTCTTTAACCCGTTACAGGGTACATGACAGCAGACATTAGAAAAAACGAGCATTCACTGGGAAACGGAGATACCTCTTTTTTCAATTATTCGGGAGAGAAGTGTCTACGGTATGTCAAGTTGCTGGGTACTTTTGGGGATACTGCAAGTCTGTGTGTTTATTGTTGCTTGCTGTTTTTTTTTTTGCTGGTGGGGGTTGGGGGGTCGTTGTCTTGCCAGATGTACGTGGGAGGGGGATCTAGTGGGCTTTAGCATTCTAACGTTTTAATTGTTATTCATTCTTTGGGGAACTCCTCTGTTTTCGTGGATGTTTGTGAAGGAAAATAATTTCAGGATGTATATTGTATACATTTCTCTGACATTAAATGTACCTTTTGAAACCTATTGAAATATGTGGAGAGAACGAGGTCCTTTTTTGTGAAAGTGTCATAGTCCGGTCCGTGAAGTCCGCTTTCCGGTTCACGGACCGGTCCGTGGCTCCTTGTTCCGGGGTTTCTGGTTTTCCCCAGTTTCTGTTGTGGGCACATGTTTCTCGTTTTGGGCCTGAGACATAAATACCTTTGCAAACCAGGGATTCCCTGCTGGACTGTTCTATAGACAATAGACAATAGACAATAGGTGCAGGAATAGGCAATTCGGCCCTTCGAGACAGCACGGTCATTCACTGTGATCACGGTTGATCATCCACAATCAGTATCCAGTTCCTGCCTTATCCCCACAACCTTTGATTCCACTATCTTTAAGAATTCTATCCATCTCTTTCTTGAAAGCATCCAGAGACTTGGCCTCCACAGCCTTCTGGGGCAGAGCATTCCATATATCCACCGCTCTCTGGGTGAAAGAAGCCATTCCTCAACTCCGTTCTAAATGACCTACCCCTTATTCTTAAACTGTGGCCTCTGGTTCCGGACTCACCCATCAGCGGGAGCATGCTTCCTGCCTCCAGCGTGTCCAATCCCTTAATAATCTTATATGTTTCAATACGATCCCCTCTCAGCCTTCTAAATTCCAGAGTATGCAAGCCCAGTCGCTCCAATCTTTCGACATATGACAGTCCCGCCATCCCGGGAATTAACCTTGTGAACCTACGCTGCACTCCCTCAATAGCAAGAATGTCCTTCCTTAAATTCGGAGACCAAAATGCACACAGTACTCCAGGTGTGGTCTCACCAGGGCCCTGTGCAGCTGCAGAAGGACCTCTTTGCTCTTATACTCAATTCCCCTTGTTATGAAACCCAGCGTGCCATTAGCTTTCTTCACTGCCTGCTGTACTTGCATGCTTGCTTTCAGTGACTGATGTACAAGAACACCTAGATCTCGTTGTGCTTCCCCTTTTCCTAACTTGACTCCATTTAGATAATAATCTGCCTTCCTGTTCTTACCACCAACGTGGATAACCTCACATTTATCCACATTAAACTGCATCTGCCATGCATCTGCCCACTCACCCAGCCTGTCCAAGTCACCTTGCATTCTCATAACATCCTCCTCACGTTTCACACTGCCACCCAGCTTTGTGTCATCGGCAAATTTGCTAATGTTACTTTTAATACCCTCATATAAATCATTAATATATATTGTAAACAGCTGCAGTCCCAGCACTGAACCCTGCGGTACCCCACTGGTCACCGCCTGCCACTCCAAAAGGGTCCAGTTAATCGCTACTCTTTGTTTTCTGTCAGCCAGCCAATTTTCAATCCATATCAATACTCTGTCCCCAATACCATGTGCCCTAATTTTGCCCACTAATATCCTATGTGGGACTTTATCAAAGGCTTTCTGAAAGTCCAGGTACACTACATCCACTGGCTCTCCCTTGTCCATTTTCATAGTTACACCCTCAAAAAATTCCAGAAGATTGGTCAAGCACGTTTTCCCCTTCGTAAATCTATGCTGACTCGGACCAATCCTGTTCCCCTCCCTGTCTTTTCCCCCTTCACCCGACTCTCTGCCTGGAAATGCTCGCCTGACTCTCTGCCCGCTCACCTAGCCTGGATACTCTGCCTGTATACCCTGCCTGTACCACTGAAGGGTTACCGCCAGAGCAAGACCGTAGCCCTCTTAGGTCAAGATAAGGAACTGTCTTTTGTTGTGTGGAAGTGTCTCTCTGTGTCCACGCCTTCGCTAGGTGGGTCCGGATGTTTGCCGCCACCTAGAGTTGGGATCTGTCTTTGTGTCCACGCCTTCACTAAGTGGGTCCGGCCGTTTGCCGCCACCTTGTGTTGAGATCCGTCTCTTCATGTTCAATGTTTTGTGTATGAGTCCCGGCCCTATGTCCTGTTCCCAATGAGGGGCCCGGCTCTGTGTTCCGTGCTCCTGTCTCTTCTAGTCTAAGGCTCCGTGCTTCTGAAGGCCCTCGCCCAGCCCGTGCCTAGTCCAGTCCTATCCGAGTCCTGTCCATGTGCCTTTACCTGTTCTTCTGTCTCGCTCTACCCAGGAGTTCCTCACCCAAGCCATGTCCAGTCCTGTAGCCTCGTCTCTCCTCGCCTAGTTCTGGAGTCCGAGCACGAGTCAAGTCCCAGGTTCTGGGTCCTTGTCCAGTCTCTGACTCGGAGTCCATACCCAAGCCTCGAAGTACCCTAGACCCAAGATCCCAGATACCAGCCGGCAGCCAAGCTCAAGATCCCAAACCGAGCTCCAAGAACCCAAGCCTCGTGGATTCCAAGCCAAGCTCTAAGAACCTAAGGTTCGAGGATCCAAAACCAAGCTCCAGGAACCCAAGCCTCTAGATCCCAGCCTGTCTCCAAGCACAAGCCTCAAGATGAAGACCCCAGCCTGTCTCCAAGCTCAAGCCTCAAGATCAAGACCCCCGCCTGTCTCCAAGCTCAAACCTCAAGACCAAGTCCCCAGCCTGCCTCCAAGCTCAAGCCTCAAGACCAAGACCCCAGCCTGTCTCCAAGCTCAAGCCTCAAGACCCCAGCCTCCAGTCCTGCAGTCATGTCATGCCCATGTCTGGTTCTGGCTCCCGAGCCCGAGGCAAGACCCCGGTCCAGTCTCTGGCTCGGCGTCCAAGCCCTAGTCTGCGTTCTTGCCCCTGCTCCTTGGCTGTATCCTGTCACGTCCCTACTCTAGTCAAGTTCTGTTCCATGTATTTCAGTGTCTGTGTCTCGCATCTGGGTCCGTTCCCAGCACCCCACTGTGACAGAAAGAGGCTAGAAATAACCTGAAAGAGATAAAAATCATGAAGAGACTGGAAAGACCAAACGATAGTCAAACCAAGAAATGGAAAGCAAGGTGTGAAAGAGATGAGCAAATGAACCAAAAGACACAAAAGTAATAACTTTCCTTCATTTAGTGTGATTGGAATTAATCCGGGTTCAGGGGCGGAGGCACTAATTAATAGAGGCTGACTCAATCACAGTATGTAAAAGAGAACTGAATAAAGATTCAAAATGAAAACAATGCATCATTGCGGACAACACACATAGAAATTGCTGGTGAAAGCAGCGGGCCAGGCAGCATCTAAACGGAAAGGTAGAGTCGACGTTTCGGGCCGAGACCTTTAGTCAGGACTAACTGAAAGAAGAAATGGTAAGAGATTTGAAAGTGGCAAGGGGAGGGGGAGATCCAAAATGACAGGAGAAGACAGGAGGGGGAGGGATCTAAAAAGGTTTCTTCTTTATCTTCAACTCATCACCTCTCCTGTGGATTAGGCCACCGTCAACAACTCGCCCAAGTCTTCTGTCGTTGACCAGTCTTTCTGCTTGTCTGCAGATGTAGCCCAGCATTGAATATCACTCCTCTCCCAGGATCGAGGTCATTAAAGCTCCAGTTTGCGTCCCTGTAGCTCTGGGTTTTTACAGAATGAGCTTGCTATCCCCATGCCCAACCATCCTCCCTTCGCAGCCGAGCTTGGGACTGTTCATGGCGGAGTTTGGATAGGAGATGGATTAAGGTAAATGATTCAGTGTTTACTGAGACCAAACATAAGCTTGATCAGCTAAATAACCTCCATCTTTGCGGCTATCATCAGTGAATATGTTGTCCTGTAATTATGCCCGACTGTTGCTCTCTGATGGATAAGAACAAAATCTAAATCCAGAATTTCTTGCGGGTCCACGTGTCAATTTGTGCTGCTGGACGGCTGACTGCAATATGGTGCAAATACTTCGAGCTCCAG
This sequence comes from Mobula hypostoma, assembly GCF_963921235.1. Lineage (NCBI taxonomy): Eukaryota > Metazoa > Chordata > Chondrichthyes > Myliobatiformes > Myliobatidae > Mobula > Mobula hypostoma. The sequence continues at coordinate 9,383,830 of NC_086103.1, forward strand.
CATTTGAAGATCCCCCACGTTATATTTTCCTCCCACGCTTGCTGCAGGAATGTGGGCCTTGCCCAAAACTGGACGTGGAATTGTTCCTGACTCAGGAGATAGGATTCTTTAATGAAAAACTATTCAATATTATAGCAAACCATAAATAGCTCGCTGTACTAGCGTAAAACCTTGGTATTGGCAGGGTATTCTTTCGTCTCACAGTCTGAGCGAAGAAGCTGTTACCCCGTTTGGCAATCGTTGTTCTGATGCTAGTGGGTCAAAGAGATTGTGGGATGGGTATCAGGAATCCTCACATACGATACGTCCTCTTACCGAGTATCCAGACTGCCACTTCGGCTCCTATTGAGATTTGCATCGTTGCTTTCTTATATTCGATATATGTATGAGTGATTTGGGGTAGTCCTTATTTTTTTCTTTAATCAATGCCATGTTCTGCCTTCTTCTTCACTTTCTAATTACTTTTCAAGAATTTGCTATGCAGTCTATGCATAGAAAGGGTTTTTTTTTTCTTGTTTTTGTGTTCCATACGTTCAGAAGCTACTTTTCTTGTTTCAATCACTTATCGTTCTTTATTTGTTTGGGATTAAATCATCCTCCTAGGGAAACACTTTGACAAGATACTATTTAATTTCAGGTATATTCTTAGTGGTCACACGTAGATATTCACAGGATTAGGGGCTCCCACTGTACCGCTTGTATCCTATGGTATTTAAATCCCCCCCCCCGCCCCCATCCACTCTTAATCGGCAGTTGCCATTCTTGTAGATCCTTGTCCTTTTCCATAACTACCTTGAAACCTGCCACAACATCGTCTGAAATGTTCTCCCGTAGACACCCCGGAAGATTAGGCCGGTTCACGGCTGCATTCTAGTAGAAGGCTGAAATGGTAATAGCAGAATAAGCTCTATAGGTGCCATTTTAAAATATTCCACCCACCGAGGCCCTTTCACAGACTGGCAGGACAAATTACTTTTGAGGAACTTGAAATTCCTTTCATCTGTATTTTCATCATAAATTTATTTTTTTCATTTTGATTTATTTTGCTGCGCACTGGATTACCTATACTTTACATCCCACTCAGCACACACAAACTGCTGAAGGAACTCAGCAGGCAAGGCAGCATCCATGGAAAAAAAATGTACAGTCGACGTTTCGGACCGAAACCCTTCGGAAGAACGGTAGGGAACAAAAAATGCTGAGGAGTAGATTTGCAAGGTGTGGGGAGGGGAAAGAGAAACGCCAGGCCGATAAGTGAAACTCGGAGAGGAAAGGATGATACAAAGAACAAGGAAGTGGATTGGTGAAAGAAACAGAAGGATATGGAAGAAAGAAGGGAGGCGGGAAGGAGCACCAGAGAGAGGCGACGGGCGGGCAAGGAGAGAACACGAGCAAATAAGATCTCCCAATGGCCACCCATTTTAATTCCGCTTTGCATTCCCATTCCGGTGTGCCTATCCATTGCCTCCTCCACTGCCGGGATGGGGCCACACTCGGGTTCGAGGAACAACGCCTTGTATTCCGTTTGGTGGCCTCCAGCCTGACGTCGCGAGCGTCGACTTCTCAGACTTCCAGTGTTGTGTCCCCCACTCCTCTTCGTCATTTCCCGTCCCCTTGTCCCTGTCTTGTGTTGTCTCCTTGTCCGCCATCGCCTCACTCTGGCGCTCCCCCCGCCTCACTTCCTTCTTCCATGGCTTTCTGTCTCTTTCACCAATTAACTTCCTAGCTCTCTGCTTCATCCTTCCCCCTCCAAGTATCACCTGTCACCTGGCGTTTCTCTCATCTACCCGCCCCCCCCCCCACACACCACCTGTCCAATCAACTCCTCAGCTTTTTTTCCCCTCCATTTCTGCGGAGGGATTTCGACCCAAACCATCGACTCTACTTTTTTCCATGGATACTGTCTGGCCTGCTGAGTTCCTCCAGCATTTTGTGTGTGTTGCTCCGATTTCTAGCATCTGCAGATTTTCCCTTATTTGTATATCCCGCTGACTGCTTAGAGGCCCAGAGTGACGGCCCGTTTATACTTCCAGGCTCCAACTATAAAGTATTCGAAGAATCTTTCGGAAATACTGCATCTTTACAGCAGTAATAGATTCCTTATTGAATATTGAAGTGCCATTTCCTCTTATATTCCGTTATACTCCAAGTTTCTAATCATAGAATACAAAGCATTCAGTTCTACCCAACGCTCGATGATAACAACGATATCATATCCCTATATGGTAACAAGCGTTCTGATTTCAGCCTTCCTTCTCGGACGTTTTGGTTTGACATATATGCAGTTCCACCTTGCATCGCTTTTATTTGCTTTCATATTTTATTTGACGGATTTACTATGCTTGTTTATTCCTAACATTGACAATGTTAACGTCATTTGCAATCCGCAGATGTACAGAGTGCAAGATAGAGAGAAAATATTAGGGCATCAGGGAGTATATCGTGCAACGGGAATTCAGCACATAATTTTAAGTATCCCTGACGCTGGCAGAATAGGTAGTATAAGAGAACAATGAAGACGTGCACGTAACGTGTATTCATTTACCAAGACATGAAATATAAGAATATGGAATTCATGGCATAACGTTGCAAATGTTTGGTTAGAACGCAAATGTTATATTCATTAACTCGGCATATTATAGCAAGTAGATGATTGCACTGGCGATGTTGCAGAGAATATTCAACAGGATGCCGCGATTCATTGATGAGGAGACACTGATCGGTAAACCATTTCGCCGAGCATCTGAGCTCTGACCGTCAGAACAAGCGGGATCTCCCAGTGGCCACCCATTTTAATTCCACTTCCCATTCCCATTCCGCTATATCCATCTATGGCCTCCCCCGCTCTCGTGATGAGGTCACAGTTAGGTTGGAGGAACAACACCTTATATTCCGTTTGGGTAGTCTCCAACCTGATGGCATGAAGATCGATTTCTCAAACTTCCAGTAATGCCCTCAAACCACCCCTTCTTCTCTCCATTTCCCATCCCTTTTTCCCTTTCTCCTTGCCCGCCCATCGCCTTCCTCTGGTGTTCGTTCCCCCTTTTTCTTTCTTCTATGGCCCGCTGTCTCTTTCACCAATCAACTTCCCAGCTCTTCACTTCATCCCTCCCACTCCAGGTTTCACCCATCAACTGGTGGTTCGCTCTACCCTCCTCCCATGTACCTGGTCCTTACCTTTTCTTTTCTCCAGTCCCGCCGAAGGAATTCGGCCAGAAACGCCGACTGTACTTTTTTCCATACATGCTGCCTGGTCTGTTGAGTTCCTCCAGCATTTTGGGTGTGTTGCTAGGATTACCAGCATTTGCAGATTTTCTCTTGTTTGTGACAGAAAGGACGGGAGTTGTTTTCCTGATTGCAAGAGGCTGTGGGAAAGCGCTGCTCTTAACATGATGAGATTATGACAGATGCGATGGACATAGCTAGATTAGATTTGATTCAACTTTATTGTCATTGTACTGAGTGCAGATACAAATCCAATGAAATGCAGTTAGCATCTGACCAGAAATGCAAAGAATCGCGTTATTTACAAAATAACTGCGAGTAAAAAGTAAGTGCTACAGCACACAAATATAAAAGTACTGAGACAGTACAATATGGGTGCAATACTGCTTAGCGCTGTGATGTGAGGTTCAGCAGGGTCACAGCGTCAGTGAAGAAGCTCTTCCTGTGCCTGCTGGTGCGGGAGCGGAGGCTCCAATAGCACCTACCGGATGGGAGGAGAGTAAAAAATCCATGGTTAGGGTGGGATGCATCCTTGATAATGCTTTTCGCCCTGCCCAGACAGCGTTTATGGTAGATATTCTCAAATGGGTGCCGATAATCCGCTGGGCAGTTTTCATCACACGCTGGAGTGCTTTGCGGTCCGATATGGGACAATTGCGATACCACACTGAGATGCAGTTGGTGAGTATGCTCTTAATGGTACAGCGGTAAAAACCCGTCAGTATCCTGGGACATCCGCAGGTAATAAAGGCACTGTTGCACCTTTTTCATCAGGATGGAGGAGTTCAGGGGCCAGGTGAGATCCTCAGAAATGTGGACAACAAGGAATTTGAAGCTTGATACACGCTCCACTACAACTCCGTTGATATAGATGGAGACGTGAGTGTGGCTCCTAACATGACTGAAGTTCACAATGATCTCCTTGGTCTTCTGGGTGTTAAGGGCCAGGTTGTTGTCAGCGTACCACGCAGCCAGGTGCTGGACCTCGTCCCTGTAGACCGTCTCGTCATCCCCTCTGATCAGGCCAACCACCGTGGTGTCGTCTGCGAACTTGATTATGGAGTTAGAACCATGTACAGGAACGCAATCATAGATGAAAAGGGAATACAGTGGAGGGCTCAGCACACAGCCTTGAGGCACGCCGGTGTTCAGGGTGAGAGTGGAGGAGGAGAGGTTGTCTAACTTATCTGAATGGGGTCTGTTAGTCAGAAAGTCCAAGGTCCAATTGCAGAGGGATGAGCTGATACCAGGCTGGTGAAGTTTGGCGATCAGCTTGGAGGGGATCACAGTATTGAATACTGAACTAAAGTCAATGAAAAGCATTTTGACATAAGAGTTGGGGCTGTCCAGCAAGAGCGGATAGCAGGAAAATTTTCCCTTTGAGATTTATGATAAACAGTGGTTCCCTACATTTTATGCCGTGGACCAATACCATTAAACACGTGGTCCGTGGAACGCACTGTACAAGTGAGTGATGTAGGCACAAATTCTTGGGGGACTTAATAACCTGGAGTCCACAAAGCCCTTGCGTAATGATATTGGTCCAAGGCATAAGAAAATTAGGAATCCCTGATATTGATGATCTTTTGAATCGCCAAAGCATAAAATGCTGTAGCACAAATGCGTCATGGATTCAGAGTTATACAGCAGGGAATGAGCCCCTTGGAATCAATCAAGATACACATCAAGTGGTCCATCTGAGCTAGTAGCAAGTCTGCGTTTAGACCATGCGCCTGTTATGTTTTTCTATTCATGTATCTGTAAGATTTACGAGCAACACACATGAAAGTTACTGGTGAACGCAGCAGGCCAGGCAGCATCTGTAGGAAGAGGTGCAGTCGACGTTTCAGGCCGAGACCTTTCGTCAGGACTAACTGAAGGAAGAGTGAGTAAGGGATTTGAAAGTTGGAGGGGGAGGGGGAGATCCAAACTGATAGGAGAAGACAGGAGGGGGAGGGATAGAGCCAAGAGCTGGACAGGTGATAGGCAAAAGGGGATACGAGAGGATCATGGGACAGGAGGTCCGGGAAGAAAGACGGGCGGGGGGGACCCAGAGGATGGGCAAGAGGTATATTCAGAGGGCAGAGGGACAGAGAGAGGGACCCCACTAAGGAGCACCAGGCCATTGTCTCCCACACCATCACCGACTTTATCCGCTCAGGGGATCTCCCATCCACTGCTACCAACCTTATAGTTCCCACACCTTGCCCTTCCCGTTTCTACCTCCTACCCAAGATCCACAAACCTGCCTGTCCTGGCCGACCTAATGTCTCAGCTTGCTCCTGCCCCACCGAACTCGTTTCTGCATACCTCGACACGGTTTTATCACCCCTTGTTCAATGCCTTCCGACCTATGTTCGTGACACTTCTCACGCTCTTAAACATTTCGATGATTTTGAATTCCCTGGCCCACACCGCTTTATTTTCACCATGGATGTCCAGTCCTTATATACTTCCATCCCCCATGAGGAAGGTTTCAAAGCTCTACGCTTCTTTTTGGATTCCAGACCTAATCAGTTCCCCAATACCACCACTCTGCTCCGTCCAGCGGAATTAGTCCTTACTCTTAATAACTTCTCCTTTGGCTCCTCCCACTTCCTCCAAACTAAAGGTGTAGCTATGGGCACCCGTATGAGTCCTAGCTATGCCTGCCTTTTTGTTGGCTTTGTGGAACAATCTATGTTCCGTGCCTATTCTGGTATCTGTCCCCCACTTTTCCTTCGCTACATCGACGACTGCATTGGCTCTGCTTCCTGCACGCATGCAGAACTCGTTGACTTTATTAACTTTGCCTCCAACTTTCACCCTGCCCTCAAGTTTACCTGGTCCATTTCCGACACCTCCCTCCCCTTTCTAGATCTTTCTGTCTCTGTCTCTGGAGACAGCTTATCCACTGATGTCTACTATAAGCCTACTGTCTCTCACAGCTATCCGGACTATTCCTCTTCTCACCCTGTCTCTTGCAAAAACGCCATCCCCTTCTCGCAATTCCTCCGTCTCCGCCGCATCTGCTCTCAGGATGAGGCTTTTCATTCTAGGACGAGGGAGATGTCTTCCTTTTTTAAAGAAAGGGGCTTCCCTTCCTCCACTATCAACTCTGCTCTTAAACGCATCTCCCCCATTTCACGTACATCTGCTCTCACTCCATCCTTCCGCCACCCCACTAGGAATAGGGTTCCCCTTGTCCTCACCTACCACCCCACCAGCCTCCGGGTCCAAGGTATTATTCTCCGTAACTTCCGCCACCTCCAACGGGATCCCACTACTAAGCACATCTTTCCCTCCCCGCCTCTGCATTCCGCAGGGATCGCTCCCTACGCAACTCCCTCGTCCATTCGTCCCCCCCCCCATCCCTCCCCACTGATCTCCCTCCTGGCACTTATCCTTGTAAGCGGAACAAGTGCTACACATGCCCTTACACTTCCTCCCTTACCACCATTTAGGGCCCCAAACAGTCCTTCCAGCTGAGGCAACACTTCACCTGTGAGTCGACTGGGGTGATATACTGCGTCCGGTGCTCCCGATGTGGCCTTTTATATATTGGCGAGACCCGACGCAGACTGGGAGACCGCTTTGCTGAACATCTACGCTCTGTCCGCCAGATAAAGCAGGATCTCCCAGTGGCCACACATTTTAATTCCACATCCCATTCTGACATGTCTATCCACGGCCTCCTCTACTGTAAAGATGAAGCCACACTCAGGTTGGAGGAACAACACCTTATATTCCGTCTGGGTAGCCTCCCACCTGATGGCATGAACATCGACTTCTCTAACTTCCGCTAAGGCCCCACCTCCCCCTCGTACCCCATCTGTTACTTATTTTTATGCACACATTCTTTCTCTCACTCTCCTTTTTCTCCCTCTGTCCCTCTGAATAAACCTCTTGCCCATCCTCTGGGTCCCCCCCCCCCCCACTCCTTGTCTTTCTTCCCGGACCTCCTGTCCCATGATCCTCTCGTATCCCCTTTTGCCTATCACCTGTCCAGCTCTTGGCTCTATCCCTCCCCCTCCTGTCTTCTCCTATCATTTTGGATCTTCCCCTCCCCCTCCAACTTTCAAATTCCTTACTCACTCTTCCTTCAGTTAGTCCTGACGAAGGGTCTCGGCCTGAAACGTCGACTGCACCTCTTCCTACAGATGCTGCCTGGCCTGCTGCGTTCACCAGAAACTTTGATGTGTGTTGCTTGAATTTCCAGCATCTGCAGAATTCCTGTTGTTATCTGTAAGATATAGTTTGCTTTTCTAGCACCTCGAAACTTTGCATTAGGCCATAATACTATAAGACATAAGAACGGAATAAAGGCCATTCGGCCCATCAAATCTACCTCGCCATTCCATCATGACTGGTTTATTACTCCTCTCAACCCCATTCTGCTGTCTTCTCCCGTAGCCTTTGGCGCCCTCATTAATCATGGACCTATCAACCTATTAACGTCTCCGGCAATTAACCACTGTCTGGCTGAAGAAACTTTTGCTTAACTCAATCCTAAACGGATATCACCTATTCTGACGCTGTACCCCTCTGGTCCTAGACTTCCCTATCTATAGGAAACATCATTTCACATCCACACTATTCCGCAGAAAACTTCAGTCAGTGAGAGATGCTCCACAGCTGAGACAGGACTTGAATGCTATCACCTCTTTCGAGGTGAAACTAAGCGACATTGCTAACAACAAGGCTCTGCTCCCTGATAAGCTCAATGGATTCTATGCTCCCTTTGACCATCAAGCGTGGAGGAGCAATTACGAAGTCCCACCGAATCCGATGAACCTGAGTTCAGACTCTGAGGGCATCCTTCAGGGGAATGAACCCATGGAAAGCATTCGGCCCAGATGGGCTACCTGGCCGAAAGCTGAATACCTGCTCTGAACAGCTGGCTAGACTGTCCACCGATATCTTTAACCTTTCGCTTCAGAAGTGTGAGGTACACACCGGCTTCAAGCAGGCTTCAATTCTGCCAGTACCTAAGAAGAACCTCGTAACCTGCTTCAGTGACTATCGTTCAGTAGCATTTACATCCACTATGGTTAACTGATTTGAGAGGTTGGTGCTGAAGCATATCACCTCCTCCTGAGAAGCGTCCTAGTGTTACAAGGAGTGACTGGGGGTGAACCCAAGTGCAGGGCAACGACACGGAGATAGGGTTGAGAGGAACTTGCATAGTCGTGAACGTGAAACAGATAACCAAGGGAGTCTTGACCCGGAGACAAGGTTTTCATAGGATATCTCGAGACTGGATCTGAACTTAAAACTAACGGTCCTAAGTGAATGGGAAACCAGGTTAACACACGGGAATCGAACAACGAGCTGGCGACCCGTGGTTTTGATGCCAGAGTTCTTATCCTGCACTCTTTAATGGAAACCAGGTATGCTGTAATTAAGTGAACTAGCAGAAATTGGGAATCTAAAGACTGGAATTAAGGCATAATCAGGGAGATAGGAGCGGGATGGGGGACAGCCAGACGGGACCATGACACCTTGATGTGCTCCAATGTGTCTATTGGCATAATTCCACAGTAGATACCATTTCATTGGCTCTTCACTCACCCCTGGAACATTTGGGTAGAAAAGATACATACATATGGATGCTCTTTATCCACCACTGCATGGCACTCTGTACTATCATCCATTTAAAACTAATAAACAAGCGTCAAGGCATTGGCCTAAATTCCTTTATGTTCAGTGGAATACTCGAGTTCCTGTCTTGTAGACCGTAGTCAGCTCGGATTGGCAACATCTCCTCCACACTCTCCACCAGTACAGGTGCAATACAAAACTGTGCTTTAGCTCCATGCTCTACTCATTTTGAACATACGAGTGTGTGGATAATAACAGCTCCAATACCATATTTAAGTTTGATGACGACACCCCTGTTCTGGCCGAATCTAAGGTAGTGATGAATCAACATATAAGAGAGAGATTGAAAATCGGGATGAGTGGTGCGACAGCAATAACCTCTCACTCAATGTCAGCAAGAGACCAAAAAGCTGATTTTTGACTTCAGTAGGAGTACATCGAAGCAGGACCTTTGGCTGAACCAGTACATGCCGAAACTATATAAAAGGCCTACTCCCATGTACCATCCATGTACCTATCCAAACTTCTCTGAAACGATTACATCGAGCTCTCGTGCACCACTCTCCCATGCGCAATGCTACACTCTGAGTGAAGAAGTTTCCCTTCATGTTCCCCTTAACTTTTCACCTTTCACCCTCATCCTAATGACCTCTGGTTGTTGTCTCACCCAACCTCAGTGTAAGAAGCCTGCTTGTATTTACCCTATCTATACCCTTCATAATTTAGATAGCTCTATCAAATCGCTTCTCAATCTTCTACGTTGCAAAGAATACAGCCCTAACCTATTCAATCTTTCCTCTTAATTCAGTTCCCTCAGATCTGGCAACATCCTTGTAAATTTTCTCTTAACTCTTTCAACCTTGTTCACATCATTCCTGTAGGTAGGTGACCACACAGTGCCACATAATAGGCCTCACCAGCTTTTCATACAACTGCAACATAACATCCCATATCCTGTGTTCAATACTTTGATACGTTAAAGCTAATGTGCAAAAAGAATTTCTTTACGACCCTACAGGTGACACCACTTTCCACGAATTATAGACCTTTATTCCTAGATCCCTTTGATGTTACTACACCCCTCAGAGCCCTACCCTTCACTGTGTAGGACCTACCCTGGTTGTTGTTATGGAAGTACAAAACCTCGCACTTGCCTGCACTGAATACTATCTGCCATTGTTCAGCCTTCCTCGGTGTCCACTCAATCCCTAATCTTGGTGTCATCTGTTTATTTACTGATCCAGTTAACCACATTATCATTCATATCATTGATACAGATGACAAACCACAAAGAACACAATATTTGTCAAATGCCTTGCTAAAGTCCATGTAGGCAACATCATCTGCCTTTCCTTCGTTCACTTTCCTGGAAACTACCTCGAAAAACTCAGTAAGATTGGTGAGACATGAATGATCACGCACGAAGCCATGCTGACCATCTTTAATCAGTCTATGTTAATCCAAATATTATATATCCAGTTCTTTAGAATACATTTCAATAACTTTCCCACAACTGATGTCAGACTCATCGGCCTATTATTTCCTCCATTAAGGTTAGAGCTATTTTTAAACAGCAAACCAATATTATCTATCTAGCAATCTTCTGGTACCTATCGCTAATGATGATTCACATATTTTTATTAGGGCCCCGGCAATTTCTGCACTTGCGTCCCTTAGGGTCTGAGGGAGCACCATTTAGGCCGTGAGGATTTATCCACCCTGATTTGCCTCAAGATAGCAGGATCGCAAACACCACCTCCTTTCAATCTGGGTACGTGAATTGATGCCTGTTGCCTCATTCTATAGAATCTGTGACCTTCTCCTGAGTAAACTTACCCCGGACATCTCCTCTGTACCTGCTTCCAAGCACCTTAAATATGTGCCCTTTCGTGCTAGCATTTCAGCCCTGGTGGAAAGCCTGTGACTATCCACACGATCAATGCCTCTCATTATCTTGTTCACCACTCATCCTCTGACGCTCCAAGGAGAAAGGACCGAGTTCAATCAACCTATTATCATAAGGCATGTTACCTAGTCCAGGAAACATCCTTGCAAATCTCCTCTGAATCCTTTCTATTGTTTCCACGTCCTTCCTATAGTGAGGGGACCAGAACTGAGCATAGTACTCCAAGTGGGGTCTGACAAGGATCCTAATTTGCTGCAACATTACCTCTCTGCTCTTAAACTCAATCCCACGATTGATGAAGGCCAATGCACAGAATGCCTTCTTAACCCCAGTGTCATCCTGCGTGGCAGCTTTGAGTGTCCTATGGACTCAGTCCCCAAGATCCCTCTGTTCCTCCACATTGCCAAGACTCTTGCCATTAATGCAATAATCTGCTATCATATTTGACCTACCAAAATGAACCACCTCACACTTATCTGGGTTCAACTCCACCTTCCACTTCTCAGCCCAATTTAGCATCCTATCAATGTCCCGCTATAACCTCTGACAGCCCTCCACACTATCTACAACACCCCCAACCTTTGTGTCAGCAGCAAATTTACTAAACTATTTTTCCACTTCTTCATCCTAGTCATTCATAAAAATCTCAAAGAGTAGGGGTCCCAGAACAGATCCCTGAGGCACACCACTGGTCACCGGCCTCCATGCAGAATATAACCCATCTACAACCAGCCTTTGCCTTCTGTGGACAAGCCAGTTCTGTATCCAGAAAGCAATGTCCCTTTGGATCCCATCCTTCCTTACTTTCTCAATAAGCCTTGCACGGAGTACGTTGTCAAATGTCTTGCTGAAATCCATATACACTACATCTACGGCTCTATCTTCATCAATGTCTTTAGTCACATCGTCAAAAAATTCAATCAGGTTTTGACAAAGCCATGCTGACTAATCCTAATCATATTATGCCTCTCCAAATGTGCATAAATCCTGCCTCTCAGGATCTGCTCCATCAACTTACTAACGACTGAAGTAAGACTCACTGGTCTATAATTTCCTGGGCTATCCCTACTCCCTTTCTTGAATAAGGGAATAATATCCGCAACCCTGCAATCATCTGGAACCTCTCCCGTCCTTACTGATGATGCAAAATTCATCGCCAGAGGTTCAGCAATCTCTTCCCTCGCTTCCCACAGTAGCCTGGGGTACATCCCGTCCAGTCCCGGTGACTTATCCAACGATGCCTTCCAAAAGCTCCAGCACGTCCTTTTTCTTAATATCAACATGCTCAAGCTTTTCAGTCCGCTGCAAGTCATGCCTACAATCGCCAAGATCCTTTCCCGTAGTGAATACTGAAGCAAAATATTCATTAAGTACCTCTGCCATCCCCTCCGGTTCCATACACACTTTTCCAGTTATTGAACATCTGCTCCCTCTGTCTTTGGCTCCACGTATGAATTGCATTTCTAGTGTTCCAGAGTACCATTTTGCCCCTCGCAATCCTTTTGCTCTAAACACAACTGTAGAATTTCTTATGATTCTCTTTCACCTTGTCTGCTAGAACCACTTCATGCCTTTTTTCGCCCTCGTGATATATTTCTAGAGTCCTCTTGCATCTTTTACACTCCATAGGCACCTCATTTGTTCCTACCTGCCGATATCTGCTATGCACCTCTTTTTTTTTCTCTTTTAATCCTTTTTTTCTCTCTCTCTTACTCAGGGCTTCAATATCTCTAGAAAACCAAGGTTTCCTAGACCTGCTAACTTTACCTTTTATTCTGACAAGCATATAAACGCTTTGTACTGTTAAATGTCTCTCTTGGAGTGCACCTTTGCCAGAAAATAGCTTGTCCCAATCCACACTTGCCAGGTCATTTCTGAAACCATAAAAATTGGCCTTTCGCCAAGTTAGCCCATGCTTCAGACCTATTTTTTTTCATATTTACATTGAGCAAAATGGCATGGTTCTCACTAAATGCAAAGAATTCCACGACCCTAACTTCTGTCACTTACTGTGTCTCATTCCCTAATGGCATCCAGTAGCACGCGCTCTCTCATTGAGACTTGTTTGTACTGACGAAGGAAACTTTCCTGAATACATTTGACAAACTCTATCCCATCTAACCTTTTTACAGTATGGATTCTCAGTCAATATGTGGAAAGTCAAAGTCACCTACGAAAACAACCTTATGTTTTGTCTAACAATCCACGATATCCTCTCAAATTTGGTCCTCTAATTTTCTAGGACTGTTGGGTAATATAGCCCCAGTAACGTGTTCACGCCTTGCATATTTCTTAGTTCCACTCCTCCTTTAATCTCTCCCATTCTGTCGTGTCTAAAGCAGCGGACCCCGGAATATTGAACTTTTAGTCATGCCCCTGCTGCAACCAAGTCTCATTAACGACTGCAAAGTCATAATTCCAGATGTTGATCTACTGTCCTTACATTGAAATAAACGCAGCTCAGAATACTAATCGCAATGTTCTTTTTGATTCCTGACTTTCTCTGAGGTCTCATCATGATCTGTCTCTATATTGTCTCAAATGACTGTTCTGGCACTATGGTTGTTACTTCCCTGCAACTCTAGTTTAAAACCCACCGTGCAGCGTTAGCAAACCATCCCTCAAGGACATTAGCCCCGTCCAGTTCAGGTCTAAATCGTCCGTTCCTTAGAGGTTCTCTCCTTCCCTGAAAGAAAGCCCAATGATTCAAAATTGGCACGACCTCCCTCCTACACCAGTTCCTTAACCACGTGTTAAAATGCATAATCTTCCTAGTTCTGGTCTCACTAGCACGTGGCACGGGTAGCAATCCTGATATCACAACCCTGGAGGCCGTGCCCTTCAACTAATCACCTAACACCCTGAACTCCCTGCGCAGGACTTCGTAACTGTCCTACTCATGTCATCGCTACTTACATGAGCCACGAGCACTGGCGGTTCTCCGGCCCAGTTGAGAATGCTGAGGTGTGCCGAGATATCCATAAAACTGGCGCCCGTGAGGCAACGTATCATCCTGGAATCTCGTCGTCGCCCACAGAACATCCTTTCTGCTCCCCTAACGAACGAATCCCGGATCACCACAGTGCGTCTCTTCGCCCCATATCCCTCCCCCAATCCACCTCCCTCTGAGTCCCAGAGCCAACCTCAGTGCCAGAGATCCGACTGCTGTGATTTTCCTCTGTTAAGTCATACCGCACCACCAGTATCGAAAACGATTCCGTTACGATCCCATTACGATTATTATTCTATTGCGGATTTATTTAGTAGGAAAACGAATCTTGGGGCTGTATATGGTGTCATATATGTACTTTGATTATAAATTTGCTTTTGAACTTTTTCTACGTATTTCCACATGTGATCCAGCATTAATTGGACTTTCCCAATCTACCCGCATATTGAGTTCCCCCATGACTATCGTAATATCACCGTTTTAACGTGCCATTTCTATCTCCATTTGTAATTCGTAACCCACATCCTGGATACTCCTTGGATACTCCTCTATAACTCCAATCAGGGTCTTCTGAAACTTTTCTTAAACTTTACCCACAAGAATTCTACATCTATGTCATCTCTTTCTAAGCATTTAATTCTAGCTTATACTAACAGAGCCACCCCACCTCCTCTGCCTACCTACGTATCCTATCGATACAATGAGCACCCTTGGATGTTAAGGTCCCAACTGTGATCTCCTTTCAGCCGTGACTCAGCGCTACCCACAACATTGTAATTCCCAATCTCTAATTGCGCAAGCTAATCATTTACCGTATTTTGTATACTGCCCTCATTCAATACACCTTTCTTCCTGCACTCATCACGCTATCGATTTTGCCAACAACACCCCCCCCCACCACCGCCGTTAAACTTTAATGTCACTGACTACAACTTTACTCTGTCATCTGTCTGTCCTTCCTCAGTCTCACACTGCAGCTCGTTGAGTACTAACTGCCCCGTCCACAGCCATTTCACTGTAGTTGAAAGCCCAACAAGCAAAATATTTTAAACCCTCCACAAAAGCTCAAGCATATCCGTTTACAAGGATATTAAATCGCCTCGTGTTCAGGTGTGAACCGTCCGTTTTGAACCTGACATACCTTCCAGAAAAGAGATCCCAATGATCCGCAAATCTGAAACCCTGCCCCTGCACCAATTCTTCAGCCGCACATTCACCTCTGGAAGCACACGCCAAATACCCAACACCTTCTGTATGGAAAATATTTCACCTCTTCCCGTGGAAGAAGACTTACTCTGTTCCTTATCTATGCTCCTCATGTTTCATATACCTCTATAAGATAACCTATTACTGTCCTGCGCACCAGTATAAAGAACAGGTCGCAGCCTCTGCATCGTCCCCAATACAAGCGATGCAATCCCAATTACATTGTCATTAGTCTTTTGCGCACCCTAACCAACGTAATGAAGTTCCTCCTGTAGGTGGGACACCAGAACTGTACATAATATTCCACTTGGCTGACCAACGACTTGTAGTGCTGTACTCCAATGTCCCAACTTCTAGATTCAGGGTCTGGCCAATAATGCGTGACAAATGCGTTCTTAACCATTCGGCTTACCGGCGTCTGGACTCTCGGGAAACAATATACTACTAAAACTCTCATGTTCTGTCTGTTTGTGACCTCCAATTAGCGCAAACGGTGCATTACAGCGGCACTTTTTGGCTAAATCGAATTAAAATGCTCTAACTTACAGAATGGAGGCAAAGTTCAGGTTTATATATTCGTCTAAAATTGCTTATTCGCCAAAAATCAACAGGCTACCTTTCACACGAGAGCCCCTCGGCCATCGTGGAAATCGGGACGCCACCGCACGACGCATGCGCACGGCCAGCCTCAGCAGCGCCTCACGATGCTCACAGAGTCGCTTCCACCTTCCATGGAGACCGCGACGCCACACCAAGACGCATGCGCACGGCCAGCCTCGGCTTTGGTTTTACTGCTTCCTATCTTCTATCAAGCATTAGGGTAAAAATATATGGATAGCCTAATTATGCTGTGTGGAAAGACAAGGGGGACATTATGGTCAAGAGATGACGCCAAATATCGTCGGGAAGCAGCAAGGAGAGGGTGAGAACACTAATCGGATGAGGCCAGGGCCGCACGACTCCAGGATCAAAGAGTCAGGACAAAAAAGATGAGAGAAGACGAGACAGAGGAGGACTGGCATGCATGTCTCCAAAATGACAACAATAGGCACAGACGGAGGAGAGAACAAGAATCCGATCAGGCCATGGCCGCACGACTCCAGGATCAGAGAGAAAGAACAAGTGGTAGAAGAGATGAAGAGACGAAGGATGAAAGGGCTGTGCGTCTCCAGAATGACAAAAACAGGCAGAGAAGGAGGAGAGAAGAAGAGACAGAGGAGAAAAGGAAAGATCAACTCGAGAGTATGCGGCACAGAGTAATTATTGCGAGAGTTGCTGAAGACAACAATGGCCGCTTTCGACGATAATACCTCAACAGAGAAAGAGCAAGGCAAAATGCACGACTCGCATGCCGTCACATTTCTGCTGATGTTGGTTCGATGACTAGAGTATGCCCTCATTGTCTTGCCTTCGTATTGCAATTTGCAGCCTCAACCTATGAACTCCTCAATTTGTACAGCAATGATAAACCTATTGCAAACGAGTTCAGGAAGAACATCAGACAATACAGTTGCCTCTTCCAAATGAAATCCTTTGGTGCCAAAGAAATCATTCCAACTAGGAATCGATGGAATCTTTCTGTGATTATTCAAGGCCAAATCCATCATTACATCGGACATTTAATTCCAGACCCGACCCAGCAAGCACGATTCCTTCAAATTTACTTCTTGGATATTTAATGTTCATTCTGGTCACATACTTTTCTTGCTATGTGTCTTTCTTCTTTAATAAGCTGAGCTTTTCTTCTTTAATTTCCAAATCAAAGAGATAGCAATAGCATTCAGAGAAATTTAATATTCATTCTGGTCACATCAGACTGCACTACGCTTCTCTCAAAGGGTGCCCCAACGGGTCACCCC